>NC_049259.1:11751764-11989264 GCF_011100685.1 Canis lupus familiaris
CCTCAATGGAAACCTCACTCTGTATTCAGGAACCGAATACAGACTTCCCCTCTCTTATGGATGGAGATCTTAAAATCAGGGTGGTGTGTCTTTCTCCCTTCTTGTTTTTCTTTTCAAAGTCCCTTTGATTTTAAGGGAGGGACTCCACTCATTAAATGGGAGCTTCAGGGCCAGGATAGGAAACTCTAGTAGCTGAGCCTCTACTTCAAAGAAAAACCCAAGTGGTGTCCAAGGAGATCCCTCCCAGTGAACTGCCTGCCTCAGGGAAGATGTACATCCCCCTGACCCCACAGACTGGACTGGCCGGATCTGGAGATGGCTCTGGAGATCGCTCGGTCTAGGTGATGCGGTTTTACTCAACTTGTGATCCTGGTTCCCTGAGTCAGAATCACTGGGCAGGGCTTGTTTATTATTTACTTTCCAATTTTTAAAATCTGATTAGAGTTGACACACAATGTTATGGGCAGGGCTTGTTGAAGGAGCGGATTGCTGTGCCCTACTGATTCTTGATGTCCTCCAGGGACCTGGGGGACCATATAACAAACAAGCACACTGAGATGATTCTTAGGACGCTTAAATTTGAGAACCACTGCTCATGAAAAAGTACGGGGCCAGGAGTCAGCAGAGAAACCACATTCAAATTCTCATCCTAGCAATGAGCATTTTTGGGTAAGTTCTGATGTCCCTCAGACCTCTGTTGGCCCACTCGTGGAAACACTGGAGTTGCTAAAAGAACACCAGGTAAAGTCTACTGTGTCCCACAGCTGCTATGAAACGAAATGAGATAGACTCTGTGGAGGGAATTGTGTTAAGTATTGTTAAAAAAAAAAAAAATTGTACATGGCACCCAGACATGTAAAGTCTGGAATCCTAGAATAATACCTATATATATTTTTTTAGTGATTGAAATTATCCTTGATAACAATATATATATGTTTACCTGTGTTAGAATTTTTGGACATTTGTATTTAAAAAAGAACCCCTAACGATACATGCATACTAATTTGATAGAACATTGGTTCCTGGCATCTAAAATAGGGTATCAGTCCCAATTCTGTTCTAATAGAAAAGATCTGGTGTTTCTCTAACTTGCCCTTTAAAATTGTAAAGTATTACACATGTTGGATCCAAAGATTGTACGTAGAACTCAATTTAAAAGATGCTCCATAAAAATTACAATTTCATCTTTTCAGCTGGATTACTTGGTAATAACAATCAGTCATAATCTTTTACAGAGAATACAAGAGAGACATCTCCCCAATTCACCATTTTAGGCTCTGGATCTGTAATATTATCTCTATGATCCACATAAATTGGCATTAGAGCACTTTCTCTCTTCCTCTGATCTCTTTTCTCTGACTTCCTCTATAAATCACTTTTTTGGTAAACAAAGTTGTTTAGCTTTTTTACTGACAGAATTGTGGGTAGGAGAGAGTTTAGCCTTATCTCTCTGTGTCTATGATTCAGTGATTTGGTACCACATGTCCTAATTCCTCGCCTAATGTAATGAGGCATGGGAATGTCTAAAAAAATCTTATATTTAACACAGTTCCTCCCATATAGTCTATAGTACATGAGCGCAGAGATGTATAAGCAAACACGCTTGCTTCTTTAGAAAAATAAATAGATTCTATACTACATATAATATGAGCTAAATGTTTACCAAATCCTGTAGAGGTATCATATTGGACCACGGGTGTCTTAACGCTTCCTTCATCTGTGGTGCAGATGATCTGGAAAAAGAAGGCTGGAAGAAAGTACATGACTCAGTCACTCGACACCTACAAAGACCGAGTAGACTTCTAGAAGAGCAATGTGTCACAGCATGGAAAAGCCTGAAAACAGTTTTCCAGCACAAATTGTGAGGTTTTTATCTAATACGCAAACTTATTTCTAACATTAAAATTATGAAGAAAAAATAGCTATCATTAGTGTAACAACTGTATATATCTATAAGTAAAAGAACTAAAGAAGCTGAGGGCTTATAGACCAAAAAAGAAAAAAAAAATGTATTAGAAAAGGATAATACACAGTGTATCTTGTTCTGTCATGGTCTAAACCCGCTCCTTCAAAAAGGTACAGGTGCACTTTACACTCTGTGACCCAAAGTTTCTTTCTAAGCAGGAGAGCTCAAACAGGGTCTTACAAATCAAATGGTCTAACTACTTCTTTCAATAGCTGGGAACCTGCAGGAAGAACTCTTGTTCGGCCACACAGATGGTCAGAGGCCTGCCCATGAATAGAACCCAGATCTCCCGACCACGGGGCCATCTGCTCATCACATTGGCTGCTGAGGTGACTGAGAACTGTGACCATGGAAATGTGTAGCCGAATTATAAAAATGCCGTTGATAAACTTCAAATACTATAAGTGCAATGCTGGCACTCACTGCTAATCTGCACTTTTAACCAAAATAAATATTCTTTTCAAGGAAATTAAAAAAAAAAAAAAAAGAAGTCCACTAATGACTTCACTTTATAAGTCCAGAGTGCTTAACATGCCTTCACACCTATGGGTCCCATGGCCACACTAGTCATTAGAAAATACTTAATACGGGGGCACCCGGTTGCTCAGTTGGTTAAGCACCAGATTCTTGGTTTTGCCTCATGTCATGATCTCGGGGTCCTGAGATGAAGCCCCACGTAGGGCTCCACGCTCAGCATGAAGTCGGCTTGAGATACGCTCTCTCCCTCTGCCCACTCCTCCTTCTGCTCATGCTCTCTCACACAAAAATAAATAAATTCTTAAAAAACAAAACAAAACAACTTAGTATCTTGTAAAGCTTTTTCTCATTTCAGTTTAAAAAAACAGACAAACAGAAGAAGAACATGTAATAAAACAGGGAGAAAGAGTTTGGTTTTCGAAGGCAAAAGACTGTTGTTTGAGGAATGGATACTGAGGTCCATTAAGGAAAACCCTCACTCAGGACCCTATAGAGTTGGAGATGCTCATTGACTGTTCAGTCTCCATTTGGAGGCCATGGATGCATCAAGAAAATATCTGAATTCCCTGAAAGTGCATGATTTCAGGATACTCCTTGACACTTCGTGAGTGCTCTTTCTCTTATGGTGCCAGGCCTGCACTCTTGTTGCTTCTTGGGGACCCTCAAGGCACAGAGAGCAGCATTCTCCCTCCATCTGTGTCCTAATGGCAACTCATCAAGCTGCAAATGGGAAGGGAAATCTTATTTACTGAGAGCTGCAACTTTTCCACAAGAAGTAGCCACTTACACCAAGACATTTTAATGGTGAACACCTGCTGGCCACCTTTCAGATGGAATATCAGACGGGGACCCAGAGTTCCCGACTATGAAATGGGGGTCAGAAACTAACTTTTGTCTGCCGTCCTGGGTATGTAGAGGGTGGTGTCGAAGCCACTGTACACACGCTGGCCTCCATCCATCACCACAAACTCCTTCAGCGGGCCGTTCAGAAGGAAAGAGCCACTCCAGTCTACACGCACCAGAGACAAATTGCTGTCCACCAAGAATGGGGCTCGGTATTGGGGCACTGTTGGGAGAAAGTTGTATGTTTTAAAAATGGTTACCTCGGAGTATGAATGTGTATGTATGTCTTTTATTTTTTTTTAAACATGCCCCCCCCACCCCTAAACTAGCATTGTTGGAGCCCTTCCTATTTTCCTTAGTATTTTGAAGAAAAAAAAAAACTGGCATGGGGGAGTGGAAAGAAAACCAATGGGAACGTGTGAAATGCTTTCTCAGCAGCGTTGCACCTGCTTCCTGCACCCCCCCCAACAAAAAAAAAATCAATGGAGAGCAGTGTTTTACGAAATAAAACTATTAGCATACAACGGTTGTGCTTACCAACATAACCCTGGAACTCATATTTTGTTGCATTTTCCCTCTTTTAATGGGTAAAGTATCCTTAACACTATTAACTACAGTAGATTGCTATTTCTCATATCGAATCAATATTTATTGCTACAAAGCCCCAAGGACTAGATGAAGTTAATATATTTTTTTTTTGCCAAACTAAACTGCTTAGATGGTGAATTATGTCCTTTTGGCACCCATTTATTTTTAAAGCTTTTTCTTGAACCGTTAGTTTGTTTTCTAAGATAGTTAAAAAGCCTTGCAAATAGCAATTCGACTATAATAATTCATTGCCCTGACTAATCAATCAATAGCATAGTACATTAGTATATAATCAAGTTCAGGTCTCCTAAGTATTATATCAGATACAGAAGCGACTTGGTGTGCATTTTACAGACGTGTTCTCTTTCCATTTTTCAGCTTCCTACTAAAACAAAAGAAAAACAGTCCTTAACTGAGTCTCATCTTTTAAATGAATAATTTTTGCAGAAACAAATGAAGCGTTACCATATCATCTTGTCAAGTCAGAAGAGATTTATTTCATGAGATCTTGTTTTCTCCAAAATAATCAATACATTTGTAGCAGCATTAAGATCCATCTATATACTAAATTGGCTTTTAAGAAAAGAAAAAAGGGAGTGGTAGAAATAAATTGGGTATCCTTTTTTCTTTAGAAATTAAACCCATCTGCTGCTGATGTTAGGAAATATAACCAAATAAGGAATAATTATATTTTGGTGATCCCAGAATTTAAGCACAGGACAACCTTGATTCTTATTTTTCAAAATAAGATATTTTTTAAAAGCCATAAGAAAATATTTCTGCAAATACTAAAACAAGAGCTATAAGACCCTCTTTAAATATCTGTTTTTCCAACTCAAATTTTGCCTAATATCACAATGGAATATACTGTTGTATTTGTGATTTCCCCCTGTTACTTAATTCAGATTTCCAGGCCTCCCCTGCATCATAACAGTGCAAATAAAGGGGAGGCTTGTAAATAGTATGGAAGTAGAAAGATTGGATCTTTATTTGTCCTGTAGGACATGGAGATCTTCTAGAGGAAAGAGTGGTTAAACAATCAAAACTACCGAGAAAAATGGATTTGGAGACTGAGCAAATGGGAACAGTGACTATGCCTTTTGCACTTGGTGTGTTTAATCTCATTTAATCTTCGGGATTCCTGGGTGGCGCATCCCTGCCTTTGGCCCAGGGCACGATCCTGGAGACCGGGGATCAAATCCCACGTCGGGCTCCCGGTGCATGGAGCCTGCTTCTCCCTCTGCCTATGTCTCTGCCTCTCTCTCTGACTATCATAAATAAATAAAATTTAAAAAAAATCTCATTTAATCTTCAAAACAATCCTGCAAGAATTCGTTCCTAATTCTTCAGGTTCAGAGAAGCCAAATAACTTGCTTAATAACTGTTGCTGATTAGGAGACCAAGGATCTGAACCCATACCTGCCAACCGTAAAGCCCATGTTGTTTGTTATAACCTCAGTCCCACATTTTCCTTATAGAAACCTAGAATTGTTTTCAGCATTTTGGAGACAGGCTTCCAGAAGGTAGTCTGCTATCTTCCTGATACTGGCCTCACTGAAATGAATTATTTTCTTGTGTCACCACCACTCAGCTCTCTGCCTCTGGGTTTTGTCTGCAGGGTGAGTGGCTGATCCTGATCTGTTGGGGACCCCCGGGGCCAGATGCCCTTGCAACCCTGCTCCCCGGTTACAATTAGACAGTAGACATTGAGAATCTGCACACTTTGCTTGGATCATGGCATGAGTGACAAAGAATGCCAGCACTTAAACGTGAAAAGTTTTGGGTGTGTTCACTCACTCGTTAAACAACACATGTTGGGTGTCTAAACACGCTGCCCAGGCTGGAGGCAAAATGGAGAAAGTGAGGACTGCAGGTGGAGCAGGTGAGGAGGAAAGATGCCAGCTGTGTCTGGGGCTGTCGCATCTGGGCAGAGGTGAGGAAGTGGGGTGTGGGTGTGGGGTCTGGGTTCCAGAGTGGAGGACTCGGGTAGCAGGTGAGCATCTGGGAGTCAGCCTTTGGAGCTGAAGCCTTGGCATAGATGAACTAACTCCCAAAGAGGGAAAGTGAGAGGAGGGAAGGGGGTGGAGAAGGTTGGGGCTGAACAGGAAGAGCCGGGTTGGTGTAAGATCAACAACAAATTGACTCAAACTGAGTATCCAGAGGCAGAAGGGAGACCAGGGGACACTTAGGAAAAACCAGGGGGACTGCTTTTTAGTTTTTTATTTAAATTCAATTTAGTTTTAGGGGTAGAATTTAGTGATTCGCCAGTTACATGTAACCCCAATGCTCATCCCATCACGTGTCTCCTGAATGCCCATCACCCAGTTACCCCATCCCCCAACCCCCAGCAACCCTCAGTTTGTTTCCTAGAGTTAAGGGTCTCATGGTTTGCCTGTCTCTTTGTTTTCATCTTATTTTTTCCTTCCCTTTAGGGGAACTGCTTTTTAAAAAAAGACTGAGGGTTCCACTGCCTTAAATGTTTCCGAGAAGCCAAGAAGGGTGAAAAAATGCCCCCTGGATCGTCCCTCTGGGGTCCAAGGGCAAACTTAGGAAGAGATTTTCATGCAGGATGGGGTGGAAATCAGTCCCGTGGAAGTTAAAGGGTAAATGGGGAGAAAGACAAGGGGCCAAGCACATGAAGAGGGTTCTTCAGATAAGTTCTGCTGTGAAGGGAGGAATGTGGCAGTGAACAGAGGGGACAGGTTAGAGAGAAACAACCTGGACTCTAACCCGGGTCCACTGAAGGCTGCAGAGAGGAGGATGGTCAGCAGCCAAGAGGGTGCTTGCTATTCAAGGCACAAGAGGTGGGATTGTTTCAGGTACAAGAACTACCCTTCCTCGTTGCAGGAGGAAATAAAACCCATTGCAGGTGGGCACAGAGGTCTGGGGTGGGAAGGGGGCAAACTACTGACTGGTGACTTCTCTGACCCTGGTGAATTCAGAGGCAAGGAGTTCTGCAGAGAATGTAGGGAAGGGCGAGTGAGGGGATGGGCATGTTTGGGGGGAGGGTGGGAGGCTCTGGAAGTCTGAGGAGGGTGGGGAAGGTCTGAAATCTTTATTCCAGTGTAACATGGTGGTACTGAGGGTGCTGCTGAGCTGGGTGGTCATGAATTTACAGTAATAGTTCCACTTCCGAGGGGTGGAAACTGGGAGGTGACTTCAGCTCTGGCTTTGGTTTGGGGAGGCTTCATGGTCCAGTTCCCAGAGCCTCCATTTGGATTCTGGTCTATGTGAACAGTATCTTGGAATTGTAGTGTCTGGTCCCCAGTCCCACTTCATTTTTCTCTTCTGTACATTTGGACAATCGCCCTTACTTTATCGGCTTGTGATGAGAATTATTTGTAAAGTCCTTGAACAGTGCGAGGAACAAGCAAGTCCTAAGACTGACCTGTTGCTAACATCCTTCCATGTTGCTCAGTCACATGAAGATCTTTGTTTGAGGCACTGGACGTTCATGAATGTATGACTCTTACTTTAAAAACTGCCAATGCCAAATACTGAAGATGAGATTATGATTTGATATCATGTGGCTGGGAAGCCAACTTGCAATAAGTATTCAAAGCCTTAAAATATTAAAATACTTGATGTAGTAAATTCCATTGTCGAAATTTAATTTGAAGATAATCAGACATTCAAAGACCGGTTCCCAAATAAATTTCTCACCATATTTATAAAGAAAAGTATTAGAACAACTAAAATGCCCAACCAATTCATTGGATGAAAATTATATAGCCATTCAACGTGGTGGCTAAAGCCTTTTTAATGTCATGGGAAATGCAAATAAAATAAAATCACATCAAGTATAAAAAGCAGACTATGAAATTTTCATTAGAGTATGATCTCAGCCACATAATAGAAACTGCATGAGAAAAGGATTAAAGGAATAAATTATGGCAAAATACTAATGTGATTGCCTCTGGGTGGTGGGATTATAAGCAGGACTGGCTTTACGGGTGTGTGAATTGCAGAGCTAGCTGCACAGGGCCCCTCACATAAAAGAGTCATGAACTTAGTTTGATGTTCTACTGTCTTGAAATTCTTAATGATTTATAAATAAGGGGCCCTGTAGCTTTATTTTCCACTGGGCCCTGCAAATGATGTAGCTGGTTCTGATTGTAAGTACTAATTTTATTCTTAATACTTTTTATATTTGTTATTTTTAAAAGTTTATTTAAGTCATCTCTACACCCAACATAGGGCTTGAACTCATGACCCGGAGATCAGGAGCCAATGTTCTTCTGACCGAGCCAGCCAGGCACCCTGTTTTTGTATTTGTCATTTTTAAACAATAGACCTTATAAATTCTGCAAAGAAGTTATTTTATAGAGATCGGAGGAGGCTCCAATTAATTAGTTAATTGCTCTTCTGCTTTTCTTGACAGTGCTGTATCTCAATGCTTTCTGGATTATGCCATGCCATGTAATTTGAAAAGAAAGGGAGTGGTGAATGAATGAATGAATGAATGAATGAAAGAAAGAAAGAAAGAAAGAAAGAAAGAAAGAAAGAAAGAAAGAAAGAAAGAAAGAAACAAGAAAGAGAAGAAAAGAAAGAAAGAAGAAAAAAGAAATCATCTCAAGTCTCAAATGTTTGTCTATGTTCATCCTACCCATGGATTGTTCAATTTCCACTAAATTGGTTTTCATCCCTATTGCTACATGAAAAATCTTCTTCAATATCCTCTTAACCTCCATATTATTAAACACAATAGGCATTTTTTCCCCAATAGTCATCTTCCTTGATGTCTCGGTAGCACTCAGTGCAGCTGAATACTCGCTCAATCCCTTCAAAAAGTCCATTTCCCTACTTTTCATAACGAGGGGCCCCTGGTTGCCCGCCTACCTCTCTGGCTGATGGTGGCCGCCACTTGTACTCACATTCTCTTTGGGTGGTGAAGCTGATCCATTCAGAGGCCGTGCTGCCCACCTCGTTGTGGGCCAGCACTCTCAGTTTGTAGGTGGTGTAGGGCTGGAGGCCCTCTAGGCTGGCTGTCTGCCCCAGCCCCGAGTACTTTGTCTCTGCTTGGCTGGGAGCACATGGAGCTGCTAAATCGGGAGGGCAAGCCACGTGGAGTTGAAGCTCATAGCTAGAAGGAGAAAGCAGGCAGTAAGATTAGTTTAACCTTCTTTTGAAATGGAGTATATATTCTGTGAGGAGACATTTGGTGTTCATGGAACCACAAGCTCTTTATGACTTCCATTTGTGTGAAACTGCTCTCAGAAACACTTTATTTAACGTCATTCAAAGTGAGCAGGAGATGTAACCAGAGAAGTGGGAAGAGAAGTCACATGTGTACGTATGTTGCTGTCTGGCCAGCAACTAGCAATTCTTATTAGTAGAGATAAGAGATTTCTCTCTTTTCAGAGAAGAGTGATAAACTTTTTCTCCTCTGTTGAAAATAAAGAATATCTTTTTTTTGTTGTTGTTGTTAAAACAAGTGAATAAAAACCAATCAACCAACAAAGAACAAAACAAAACAGTATCTTTTTGTCCAGATTATTTTGAGTGAAATACCTTCTTTGTTTTTCTAAACAGTGGTTTGTTACAACATTTTAAATTAGATCAAGGAAATTCTGATTTAACCACAGATGCTTCCTATGTTCCAGCTGAGGCCTATAGAATGAATAATTCCAGGGAACCACGAGGAGGAGTCTATTCTTTCAATGAATGCAAACACATTGCACCATCTTTCCTATTTAAGGGCAATTTGGTTGTTCGTTTTTCTATTTAGTTGATTTTATGATTTAAGCACTTTGTAGGGAACATTACAGCTCAAATCAATTTACTTGTCTATTTTGCCATAGGTATTTGCTTAAGAAACAAGTCTTCCTTAGGTAGTGCTGGGTAGCTACAAGTCTGTGCGCATGTCTTATTTTGGCGTGTTCATCCTTTTGTCTGGCCCACTACCTTTGAATGACACCATTGGGCAACAGGGGTGGGCTCCACTGGAAGGAAGCTGTCCTTGAGGACAGCATCTGGATTTGGGGAGAGGACAGTCCCGAGGATGGAGCTGGATGAGTTCTCAGCTCTGCCGTTGGCCCTTTGCTGCAACAATTGAAGCAAGTGCAGGCTTCCACCCCAATGGAGTACGTGGTGAAGGGCTGTAGGCCGTGAAGAGTCTGCTGGGTAGCCGTGCCTTCAGACAGCTGTAGGAAGACAGAAAACACTACGTGAGGCAGGGTCCCAGCTCACAGACAACTCTTAAATGTTCGTCATGTATCCCACCTCTTATAAAGGGAATGCCATGCTCCATCCCCTGGGAGAGGCACCAGAGCATTTAGTATAGCATTTACCCTCAAGGAATTGACAATCTCCTTGGTGAGGCATAACTTAATTGTGCAAAAAAATGTAATGACATTATAGTTAGGTGTCTGAGGTAACAGGATAGAAATCATAAGGCACAATATTGTTTATCCCCATAGATACTAGAATATGGCATAAAACAGGCAATATGTATATATTTTTTAAAGATTTATTTGAGAGAGACAGAGAGAGTGCGTAAGAAAGAGGGGCAGAGGGAGAGCGAGAGGGAGACAGAATCCCAAGCGGACTTCACACTGCGCACAGAGCCTTAGGCAGGGCTTGACTTCACGATCCTGATCATGACTTGAGCCAAAACTTGATCAAGTCAGACACCCAGCAAAATATATATATTTTACAATTTTTATTTAAATTCCAGTTAGTCAACAGACAGTGTCATATTAGTTTCAGGTGTACAATTTAGTGATTCACCACCTCCATACAATGCCTGGTGCGCATCACAGGAAGTGCACCCCTTGATCCCCATCACCTATTTAACCCATCCTCCCATCCACTTCCTCTCTAGGAGTTTGTTCTCTATCACTAAAAGTCTGGAGGCACCCAGGTGGCTCAGTTGGTTAAGTGTCTGCCTTCGGCTCAGGTCATGATCCCGGGGTCCTGGGATCAAGCCCCACATCAAGCTTCCTCTCGGCAGGGAGTCTGCTTGTCTCTCTCCCTCTGCCGCTCCCCTGCTCAGGCTTGCTTTCTCTGTCTCTCTCAAATAAACAAATAAAATTTATAATTAAGAGTCTGTTTCTTGGTTTGCCTCTCCTTCTTTCCCTTATGTTTCTTAAATTCCACATATGAGTGAAATCATATGGTATTTGTCTTTTTCTAACTGACTTATTCCACTTTGCATAATACTCTCTAGGTCCATCCATGTCATTGCCAATGGCAA
Source organism: Canis lupus familiaris (assembly GCF_011100685.1). Lineage (NCBI taxonomy): Eukaryota > Metazoa > Chordata > Mammalia > Carnivora > Canidae > Canis > Canis lupus. The sequence goes on from NC_049259.1 coordinate 11,762,834, forward strand.
AATTTCATTCTTTTTTATGGCTGAATCAATTCCATTGTATATGTGTGTGTGTGTATATATATATATATACACACACACACACACACACACACATATGTATTACATCTTCTTTATCCATTAATCAGAGACACACAGAGAGAGGGAGAGACATAGAGGGAGAAGCAGGCTCCCTGCAGGGAGCCCGATGTGGGACTCAATCCCAGGACCCCGGGATCATGCTCTGAGCTAAAGGCAGATACTTAACCACTGAGCCACTCAGATGTTCCTCTTTCCATAATTTAGCTATTATAGATAATGCTGTTATAAATATTGGGCTGCATGTGTCCCTTCAAATTAGTTTTTTTGTATCCTTTGGGTAAATACCTAGTAATGCAATTGCTGAACCCTGGGTAGCTCTATTTTTAACTTTTTGAGGAACCTCCATACTGTTTTCTAGAGTGGCTGCACCAGTTTACATTTCCACCAACAGAAACACACAAAATACTGATTAAATTCTACGACCCTCAGAATAATGCCTTTTCAAAAAACAAAATCTATATTTGAATTATATTTCTCAATATTCATGAAGGTCCATTGTTACCTGCATGTGTCTCTTGGGCCAAAAAACCCCCTCAAATCCATGTTAGAGTAAGTATTTAAGAGCTTGAAATATATATCCTATATATTTGTATGTTATTTTTTAAATAATTTATGTTTAATATTTAAGAGCTGGAGAGTCCAACTCTTCCCCTGAGGGTATTGGTGTATATGAAACATAGTCTTTTTCTCAACCATCTTTGTTGTATTATAAACTTTCTGGCTTATTTAGAGCATTTTTAAGAATCTCATTGGGATTTTATTAAGAACTCTGTAATGAAAGAGTTCAGAAACTGGAAAATAAATTTTTATACTCACATAAGCAACATATAATTAAGAGTTATCTACTATTTTAAAAAATGCATACAATGCACTCCAAATATAAATTATTTTAGTTTATTAATATTATCATCTTATAACCGTGGATAATCAAGGGTTGATTGTATTTACATCATCTATATTTATTGAATACAAAGCCCTGTAGAAATATGCTAATATCCCTTTAACATTCAATATGAGAACTCTTTCCTTGCAAATTGTCTTTTGAAATTGTGTTTTGATACCTGGAACTCTGGCCTCAAAGGATTTCTCCACACTTACTCAAACTGTTCCCTAAATTGGTCTAAATAATTTATAATGTCATAGTAGGATCTTACTTCTCCATAAGGTTTTTTTGTGAATAAAGTGTTGTAACCTACACTTACTCCTGAGAATGTGAGAATGGTACATACTGTACCACAGAGAAGAGGCTTCACCCCACTGGCTCTCAGGCTCTATGTATAAATAATGTAGGAACTGGTGTAGTTATTAGGGTCACTTCAGCAGGTGGCTTCACTAAAACTCAGCGTGAAAGATGATTTCTCTAAACTGTCCATTGTGTTTCTCTCGTGTGCCCCAAATGTGCCAACACACAAACAGCAGATCAAGAGTTGTGCTGGCCAAGCCCTTCTGCGCACTCTCAAGGTGCTGAAACTTTCTTGAAGTCACCAAAAGAAAGACTGAGTTTTCAATGTGTCATTAGAGATTTGCTCATGCCAAAACAGGGATTCTGAGGATAGTCTTTGCTCCATTTTTTTCTTTCTCATATTAACATTTACACCACTGACAATGGCCTCATGTCAATCCTTTACTGTATGCCATTACTTGATGTGCTTTTTCTAATTAAATTAATTGTTGCTAAAGTCTTAGGTTCCATATGTTTGTGGAGTCTTTGATACCTCTAGACTTCTTTCCCTGAATATTCACATGTTTTCTGTATGTTTCCTAACACAATGTCTCTCAGATAGATCTTTGTACTAAGTTCATCATGGACAAATAGAAGAAAAGGCCAGGGCACTGTAGTTTATTTTTAAAGAATAAACCAGTCCTGGATTTTTGCACAGAGTACTACTCTGCTACTCACCACTGTCTCCACCCCGCTGGTGTTGGAGAACAACCTGTAAATATTGATTATTCCATTGGGCTTCTCAGGGGCGCTGATGTTGACCACTGCATGGGTGGAAGAGACTGCATGGAACTTGGGTGCTCCGAGACCTTCTGGGGGGGCGGGCCCAGTTCTACACCATGCCCAAGTACTGGGGGCTTTTCCTGCTGAATTCACTGCCCAAACCTTCAAAGAGAAATCAATAAGACTACTTAAAAGCAAGATAACTTCAGGCTGAAAGAAATGTTGGCAACCAAAAGCAACCAAACACAACAGAATGAGATAAACTTGGATCTCGCAACTTTGTAATCACAGAGGAGAGCAGGTCCTTCCTCTTTTTTTGCCTTTGACCATGTGAACCCTGGTCACATGGGGGCTGATGAGGAGCCCTCATTTCAGAATGCAGCAGGCTGGTTCAAGCCTAATGAAAAACTCGTTGTCTCTGTGTGGGGTGTAGAGTGATTTTGTCAGCTTCTGCAACCTGAATGGATCTGCAGACTACATAAAACTCAGCAATTCTTAAACACCGTCCCCACCAAATCTGCATGAAAATTAAATTTTCCTTTCATCAAGGAGGGGATAAACATATGGAAGGATATATAATCTTATTTATCAAGAACCATTTGTATAATTAAACACGAATATCCTAAAAGGTTGCCTTAGGTCGTCATTTGCATGAGTAAGTAATTTGTAGAATGTCAGGTACAATAGACAGAGTAGATGGATGTGTGAGTGTATAGGGTTAAATTAGGCCCAATAACAGCCAACTACACAGTGATCAATCAGAATGATAGATCTAAATGGCAATACAAGAAGACCGTCTGCGTGTTTAGGAGTGAGAGTATTCCTTAGTAAGCTTTCATGTTGTGCAAATCCAACTTCAGGAAATTTTCTTTCTCATTCACTGTCTTATACTATATGTATAAAATTATATATATATATATATATATATATATATATATATATATATATATTTGTCCTGAGCTTTTAAAGTCTGTAAAACTTGTTTAATTCTATAGCACACCCGTTCCAGGTTTAAAAAGCATGCAGAACATTTAAAATATGAGATGCTTAGAAACAGACTATAGTGAAATACTCTGCAGTGAAAGCTTAGTTTTTGCTTTACTTTTGCATCAATAATATCTTCCAGAGAATAAATATTGGAGAGACTTTTAGTAGTTAGGCCCAACTTCCATCAGTGTTTCCTTGTCCCCCCCCCCCTTTTTTTTAGTGGTTTCCTTTGGAAAAGTAAAATTTCTGATGTTGAACTGCTCTCAGATCGCTGTCAAATGCAAATCTCCAGCCCCTTGCTGATAGGATTGCCAGAAGCCCCATTTTTAAGAGACAACTAACGTCCTTACAGAGCAGAACCTGCCCTCTTTAGAGCTCTGACACTTTGTCTCACCAGGTGCATAATAATCACGCACATTTGTATAAACCCTACAATTTACAAAACACTTTAACAGGTCTTATCTTGGTCCTGACAACACAACTTCGTAGGGTGGCTGCAGAATGCGTGCTCAGCCCCCTCTACCCGTGAGAAAATTGAGGCTCCGGAAATGTCACTCTCTTGGTGATGGAAGTTACAAGAGCTGAGATGAGAATTCTGCTCTTCAATAAACTCTATTATTGCTCTTTCACATAAACCATGCTTTTGATTCGGTATGTCATCCAGACGCAGCAGGAAGATACCAAGGATCATGAAAATGAAATGGCTCGTCCATAGACAAATATCTGCAGTTCTGGAGTAGGTTAAGTTAGCCTGTGAGGATGGATACATGGGTCCCGGTTGTCTCCATTGTGTGTGTTGGGGGAGGGGGGGGTTATTTTCATAGGCACAGGGAAGTAGGGAGAGCGCACTGTCTCAGCAATGGGAGAACCACTTCATGGAAACCATACTGCCACTGGGCTGCTCTTCTAGTCTCCTCTGAAGTGGCCAAGGTCACTTGGCATGGGAATAGTAGGTTGGAGGTTTTTGGTGAAAGCTTTCAGAGCTGATAAGCGAGTCTCTGGCCTCTCAGTCAGCTACAGACCAACCTTTTTTTTTTTTTTTTTTTTTTTTTTTTACACTTAGGTAATTATTTATTTGCAAAGATCTTTTAAAAAACTTCTTGTAAAAGCAATCTGGTCTTATTTTATTTCATTATTTAATTTTAAAGTTTAATTTAGCTCACATATGATGTATTATCAGTTTCAGTTGTAGAATTTAGTGATTCCTCAGTTGCATATAACACCCAATGCTCATTACATCATGGCTCTCCTGAATGCTTGTCATGCAGTTACCCCATCCCCCCTCCAGCAACCCTCGGTTGGTTTCCTAGAGTTAAGCTTCTCTTATAGTTTGCCTCCCTGTTTTCATCTTATTTTATTTTTCCTTCCCTCCCCCTATGTTCATCTGTTTTATTTCTTAAATTCCATATATGAACGAAATCATATGGTATTCATCTTTCTCTGACTTATTTCACTTAGCATAATACACTCTGGTTCCATCCAAGTTACTGCAAATGGCAAGATTTCTTTTGATATATATAAAAATATATATCAAAAGAAATATATATATATATCAAGAGATATATATTTTATATATAGACATTTGATGAATATATGTATATATATTACATTTGATGAATATATATGTATGTGTATATATATATATATATATATTACATTTCTTTATCCATTCATCTGTTGATGGACATCCAGACTAATCTCTTTAATGCAAATATCTTTCCAGGAGGTAGGGAAGAACATTTTTTATTACAAAGAGAGTGACAAAGTTTGAAAAGAAAATATTCTTGGGGGAAGGGGAGCAAAATAAGGGATACTTATTAATATCAAATTCTTTGCCAAGAGTGGGGCTTTGGTTAGTGATTTAGGGTGTTAAGAGATAAACTGAGGAGTATTAAAAATTTTAAGAGTTTATTTGAGCAAAAATACAATTCTGATGGGGCAGCACCAAACTGGAAGTGGTTATGAGCACTTGGCGGACAGGAACCAGAGGAGAGCCTTACATAGGGAATGTGCAGAAGCAAAGAAAGGAAATTATTTGTTGGCTATAGTTCAAAGCCTATTGGCTATATAAGATTGGTTGTTCTTAGTGTTTTGATTTTTGTAATCTTGAAGCATTTACCAGCTTAGACTTTGGTTTGTTTATGTAGGCCTTCAAAGCACTAGAGCCACCTCAGACTAATGACCTCTTTATTTAATTAAATAAAGGGCATATAGAATTTTAATAGAGGCCACAATGGATGGGAAAGAAAACGAGGAAAATAAAAAAGTAGGTGTAATAAAATAAAAATTCAGCAAGTTGCCAATTAATTACTGAGCACCAATAGGAGACAGTAACAGTGCAGGTAGGGAACGTTGAAAAAAAAAAGAAATAAGTAAAATCTATAGAAAGTGCTTAGCACAGGTCTGGCCCCAGATTATGAACATTCATTTTTGCTTTCACTTTCAATATAGATGGAGTATAATGAATACTATTAAGCTGGTGTTGTGAGATAAAAACTTCATCCCACATCCCCCTGTGTTAGATGAATTTTTACTGGGTCAAGTCCTATTTCCAAAATGTGATTTAATCTATGGTATTTTAAAATATTTGAGCGTCAGTATTATAGTGATTCCCTGTATTTCTGGAAATGTTCTGTTCTGAAAACGAGGCAATTGTAAATTCTTCATCACTAACTGGGAATGTATGTAGGACTTAGTGTCTTTTGTCTTTGAAGGGAGACCTTCATAATATAGTGCTCTTTTTCTTAGTCTTTCTTTTTAGTATTCAATCAATTTGAGATCAAAATAGCATTCATATAAATCAACGTGTTTATGCAAAGCAGGATCAGCCTATTTACATGAGCTACTCTGGAAATGAAAGCAGTTACAATGAAGAGAAAGCTGACTGAAATAATGAAGAATTATGGATTTCACAAAACTTGTCCCACAAGGCAGTGTTTCTATTACACCAAACTACCAGAGGAAAATGTAAAAAAGAACCTGTCATTGGTATCCTCTTTGTTTATTGAGGTTAAAAAGTCCTTTACCCAAAAATTGCTGTGGATTTCTGCCTATGCCCAGTGAAGCAAGACACAAAGGAACTTAAGTATAGAAGTTCAGGGTTCAGAATAAAAACGCTCACAGAGGGGTGCCTGGGTGGCTCAGTGGCTGAATGGCTGACTCTGTTTTGGCTCAGGGTAAGATCTCAGGGTCATGAGATTGAGCCCGGAGTCAGGCTCCACATTCCGTGTGGAGTCTGCTTGGGATTTCCTCTCCCTCTGCCCCTCCCACTCGTGCACTCTATCTTTAAAATAAATAAGTAAATAAAAAAAAATGCTAACATATGCTTATGATTTCTACTGTGAAACAGTGACCCCAATATTTGGATCCATCTTTGTAGGGTGGAGAAAGAAGCAGAGATCTTGCATGGCAAATTTTGAGCAATATGATCTGATCTTTTAATGAAACAATGTAAGAATCAAGAAATAAAATGTCTTGTGAATATGGAGTTGCCTACTGTATCTATCTCTATTTTTTCTATTTGTCACCTCTCTAATCCATCCATCCATCACCACCTATTTACCTACCTTTCACCTAACCGACAAGCCAATCCATCTGGTTTATGTCCCACAATTTCTGGTTGCGATCATTGGGTACAAAAATGTGGGCTTTTTTTTTTGTGTGGGCTGCTCACAGAAAAGAAGGGACATATTAATGGTGTGGGAGCCAGCAAAGCTTATGAATTTCAAGGCAAAATGACAAAAATCAAGGATACTCCTAATTTTTAATTTATTTAGAATATCCTTATTCCTACATTATCCAGCTGAACATCTTTATTCTTTTATAATAAAAAAAATGATTAAACTTCTCACTAAAACAATTATTTGTGTTTAGTGAACACTTGCACACACACATACACACACACACACACACACACAATAATAACTTTAAGAGTTAGGAACCTCCCAGTGAAGAGCTGTTACAAACAAGAACAAATTGGGACTGGCTGAGTTGGGGTGTTTTCTTCTCTAAGGCTTCGGTTGCAACCATGACAAGAGTTATAATATAAGAAGATGTCATAGAAAACATAGATTGACTATTTGGATAAAAACAAAATCACTAAAACCATTTAACCATAAATTCTATAACTGACTAGAAAAATAGATTAATTTCTGTTCATATTTCTGTTTTCAATCTAATTTTAAAAAACCTAACTAGTGACTATTACCATCTTTATGTTATCGTCCATTAAAGAAATGAAATTGTTCTTTTATTTACTACTCCCCACCCTCCCAGGACTAATGACCATATTTGGCCTCAAAAAATTCCCATTACCTAAAGTGTCAACATCTGCCACCAAGCTGCCAAAATCCCACTGCTGTGGAAAAGATGGGTTTAATCGTCTCTTCTCTGGTTAAAACTGCCTCCTAGATTCTTCCACCAAAGGAGTCTTTGTCAAAAAGTGTTTCTTGGCTATGATCATCAAAATCATTTTGGATACCTATATCAGAATTTGTGGCGAAAGGACCTTGGAACCTGCCTTTCCAACACATTTCCAAGATTGTGTGAGAAACACAGAAGGCTATTTTCTGTAGAACCAGGTACAGAACAGGTGTTATACATTTTAAATTTCTATTCAACTGACGTCTGTTTAGAGTTGTACTCTGCATTTTCTTTGTCATTACCTTTAGTCATTCAAAAAAGCATGAAGCATGTATCTGTTTGAAGATGTTACAGCTGCCAATAATCATCATAGAGTTCATTACAGTGGTCATGGTTCTAAACAGAACCAGAGTTCATTAACTTTGTAGAACGACTATTTGCTAGCTAGTTTTCAGTCCAGGTATAAATTTCTTGAAATCATGATATTTCTAGAACTTGTTGCATCCATTTTTCCCTTGTAGTATATTATTCTAAATGCTCCCAATTCCTCTCTACACATTTCTCCTTTTAACTTGATTCCAGAAGGGAAGCAAGAATTTGTGAACAGAAGCATTTGTAATCATTTTTGTAAAAGAGACATGACTCTGTGGAGGACAGGGGAAGGGGAGATAGATCTGAAAATTCTCCCAGAGTGGTAGCCCACTGGGTGCTTACATCACTGTGCTAATTATTCTTTAGTCCAATTTCTACACTTAACTGTAAAGATTAGTGCTTTTTCCTCACATAAAGCTTTAGTGCTTTGTAGCTTTCTGAAGAAACATTCCCTAGGACTGATATTTTCCAAGTGTAGTCTTAATGCAAAGACAAATTCTTAATGTAAATCTCTAGGGATTTCCTGATGTGTTTTTCCTTTATCATATCATTTTAAAAATATCCTTAAGTGTAAAAATATTTTTTGATTCTTTAGGCTAAGATATCATCATGCTACAAGTCTTGTTAAAGCCAAGGGAACAGTTTAGTGATGCTGCTTATTCTGTTAGCATCTAATTGATGTCTATTTATTCTTGTATTCACTCTTATTTTCCATACAAAAATGGAATGCAGGAATAACCAAATTTAGCCAGTGATCTTTAACAGAAAACCCCTAATCTGTTGACTTCTAATATAAGTGACAGTGACTGTCCTTGCCCTTGGAGCAATTTGAGATTTTGTTCTTTTTCCACGCTGCTTATAAGAATTGTATTATAACTGTTACTCTCAAAGGATTAAGATATAGAGGCATTTTTGAGTTCTATGTAACTTCTGCGATGTTTTGTAACATGCTTCCCTTGTGGAATACTGGCAATTCTTGATAATACAAAAGCATTTCAACAAAATTTATGACATATTCATATTGAACAGCACGAGGGAAGCAACATCATTCTTTATTAAACTAGAGAATGTGAATATATTTTTGTGACAATTCACATCAGAAATAAACAAAAGCCTGACATGAATGGCCATGCCAGTAGTTAATAAGTAAATAGGTTGCATGTTAACAAACAATTAAATTATTTGTTTCCTAGGGGCATGTAATGATATTGTTATCACATTCCCATGAGGGGGACAAATAGATATTAAAAAGGTCTTTCCAATACCTGTATTGGCTAAGGCCAACAGCTAATTCAATAGATTCGATCAAAATCACCACTTCTTTCACTGCTCCTGATTTATGACTTTGGCTGTAGTTAGTCATCACTCATTGCAGTTTGTTCTCCACTGCTCATAAATTATGCCTCATAAATAAAAAGATACAATCAAGGAAATCATATCAATTCATCTACAACCTTGGAGTATATTTTCCCATGGCACTTACATTAATGCCTTTTTAAAGGGTAGCCCGTCGTGGGTTTCGAATACGTTTGAATAGCAATATGCCAAACTGGACTTTGCCAGAATTGTGGTTAGAGAGACCCATGGCTAAAAAGAGAAGGCAATAAATCTGAAGTTACATGATTACAAGATTATTTTATTTCATGAGCAGTCCTGCAGGCTATAGTCATAAAGGAATAGCTTGCTGAAAAGCTCTGTGTAGCTATTTAACTCTCTATCTATCTGATTTTCTTTTATCATCAAATGAACTTTTTCAGCATCTCTGTTTGCATGATACTTTACTGGATGTATTGTAGTTACACTTCTACAGATATAGCTCCTGCATTCCAGGTTCCTTTCATCTAAAACACTTTGGATCAGGCAAGATGGAACATGATTTTAATTGAATTCTGGGACCCAGGGGAAGAAGGGTACAACAAGACATTGTCTTCCTTTCTACTGGTACTTTTGAAATTCAGAGATGTGAAGAAATTATAAGACATTTTCTTTGCTAGACATGGGTGTCTTCTGTTACTACTGCTTAGCACACTGCCTTGCTCTTTAAAGCTACTCAATAAATATGAATATGAGGGAGGGAAAATTGGCTTCAACATTAGTGTGAAATTCTAGAATTAGTCCCAATTTAATTTTAGTGATAATAAGAATTTGGAATTTATCACATACTACTTTTTATTGCCTCTATCTGTGCTTCCTGAGAGAAAATAAGAACTCCGTTCCATCTGGCTCTCATGAGGATACATAAAAGTAGTTGATAGGTTCACTGAGCACTTGCACTTTTATAAGTGTATTATATGTACTAATTTATTTCATCCTCCCAACAATCCTATCAGATTGATATTATTATTGTCACTGGTGTGCATGAGGAAAGAGACACAGGGAAGTTTCTGCAACTTGGAAGTGGTAGAGTTGGCTCTCCAATACAGGCACATGATGTAAAACCCCAAACTCTTTGAACTTTTCTACATAAGACCATTGAAGGAGAACCTGGGCACATCTTCCAAGCAGTTGACATCCTGCTCTGGGACTATAGTAGAGCCCTGCAGGGACTGGCTGTTTCTATGAAGAGCAGCCTCAAAGTGAGATGGTGGGAATTACCACAAATATCATGGCATCCATCTCTGTTGGCACTTATCATGTTTTAACACTATTATGTGTTACACGGAGGCAAAAAATATTCACATACTTTCCATACTGCTCCAAACACGTAAAGACGGTGAAATTCCATTATGTTTTAACTAAAATAATAACCATACCCTATTGATATGACATTGGAAACACATACATCCTCCACAATAAGTTGCTAGAGTAAGCTAAGATCATAATTACCAATTATGATTAACATTTTTGAAAATAACAGTATAGTTAACCAAGTGAGGTTACTTAACCATCCATTAATTCAGTAGATATTTACTGAGCCATTCTATGTGCCAGACACTGTACTATGAGTTGGGGATACAACAGTGAACGAGGCTGGAGTTGATATCTGGGTGGGGAGAAACAGTAAATAAACAAACACAAATGAATAGGTGGTATGTGTTAGAAAGGAAATAATCTATAATATAAACTATGTAAGATACAGCAATATAACTGAGAATGCTTGAATTGTCCAGAAGATGCTCTCAGGAGTTGATAATCAAACTGGAATGCTAATGGCAAGAAGGAGGCCATCATGTGAAGATGTGGGGGGGGGGGGGGGGGGGGGGGGGGCGGGGATGCTCTGGGAAAAAGAAGTGCAAAGTCCCTGAGGCTGGATTCTCAAGAAGGCTAGTGCAGCCAGGCTTAGTGAGTAAGGGCCAGAGAGCAATGAGATGAGGACAGAAGTGGACAAATGAAAGTCTCCATTGAACCAGAGAGGAGTTTGCATTTTATGGGAAGCCAAGGGAGGGTTCCCATCAGGGAACTGACTTAGTCTGATATACATTTTACAGAAATAACTGGGTATTGATTAATTTTTATGAATTTATCTATTAAATTTTAATTTTATATGTGAGTGACAATGAACTCATTTAAAGTTTACAGCTACCCTTCTAAGGTAGGTCTTTTCACCCCAATTTTATGGGCAAGGAAATGAAGGCTTAGAAGGTTTAAATCAATTGCTGAGATGACAAAGCCAGTGAATCCTGGAGCCCAGATTACACTCAGAGTCAGTTCATCTTTGCAGGGTCAGGACTCATGCCCCTGATGAGGGTCACCTGAATAAGCTGTGATTCAGTAGACAATTACTGGACTTGGGTCTAAGCTCTAATTCTGTCTTTTCTTAGGTAACTTGCATAGTCATTTAGGCTCCTTATTATACAGAGGGAATGATAACACCTATCTCACAGGACTATACTGAGCTTTGTATGCAAAATGCCTCTATAAGTTTCCAAGGAATGGGTTGGTGGATAAATACATTTATAAATATCTTACCAAGATTTTGAAAGCCCCAGAGCTTTATATAAATACAATTCAGAGCAACCATAGGATGAGTTTAAGGACACAGTCTTTGGCACCTGAATCTTGGATACAAAGTCAAGTTCTCCCACTCACCAACTGTATCTGGGGCATGTTAACAATCACGCAATGCATCAGATTTCTGAACATTATTATTAGTAATAGTCATTATCTCAAATGGTTGTAAAGCTCTTAGCATAGCACATAGTGAGCACAAAAAATAATAATGATTATTATATCATTTTGTGAAAAGTTAGGAGAGGGTGACTTGACCCCTTGGAAGAGAAAGTGGGACTAAGTAGCAATTTTGTAACTTACTTCTGGGTTCCATGTAGCTTTATTGAGCAACCATAGACTTGAAGACCCTTCACAGCATTACAAATTTAGGCCACATCTCTGTATGTCTTTCTCCAGGTATTTCTCTGCTCTAAAACTTTGAGAGGCAGTGCAAATGAAAGCGTGGCTTTTGAGAAATACTGTTCCTACAGCAACTTTTGTATATTGGATGGCATTCTCTACTTTGCCTTATTATTAATTAAAATTTCTCAAAAGCATCCCAAAGTCTAAACAAAAGGAAATACTGGAGCAATTCACTGGATTCTTCAGAGGACAGAATTTTATTTCTGGTTTCCATTATAAACATGCCACCGGCATCAAGGAGAGAACTGCACAGTTTCCAAGATGCTTTTAGGCATCTTAGTAATGATCAGATCCATCAGCAGATAGATAAATCAATTCACAAGAGAGAGTCTCAACCAACTTCTTAAAGATTTCAATTGAAGGGATGTGATTTACTTAAGCGTCTTAACGTTTTTGTTTCCACCTGTAGATTTGATTGCTTCATTTAGACCAAGACATTTATTTAGAATTTAATGGAAATATACCATCAGTCCAAATACTAAGTGCAATCCTCCTTAAGCCTTCAGATTTACTTAGTGTTTTATCAATAACCATGAGTAGCAGGCCAAAGCTTGCCAGGTGATCTCGTAGCCTGGAAGGGATTCTTTGTCACATATTGAGTGAGAAGCAGCACCAATGTGAGGTATGGGGGATATGCTAGGTATGATTCCTTTGCCTCCAGGACCATTCTATGCCCTGCTCGGTGCACTGGGAAGTGACTCTGCAGACTGCCTAAGGGATCTTCTCCTCCTGGCTTCTTTCCAGTTGGACTGATCAGAGGAAGGAGAGAGTTCAGATTTTTAACGTCTCCTGATCCCTCTCTTTGGCACCTCAGTTTGGCAAGACTGCATTCTTTCTCTAAAGCTTCTTCTTCCACAGTGTAGCCCCTCTTCACTGGCTTCAGCAAATGCTGGGTTCCAGGAACAGCTTGATCCCCTTTAGGCCTAGAAGGTAATAGCTTCTGGCTATTGCTAGTCCCTGGGTACTTTAACCTCCCTTGTTGATTCTCTTAATCCTGCCCATACCTCCATAAATAGCCTTTTCATTTAATTCTCTTCAAATGCTCCTTTGAGTACACCATCTGTTTCCAGCTGAGATCCTGACACTGGGGAGAACATTTCCAAACATTACACAGGCCCCAGTAACAATGGGTGGGCTGAGACTGGCATTGGATCATAAGCATGGAGAGATTGGAGATAATTTAGTGAGACTGAATAGAGGAATAGTGCCTCTTCACGTCTGCATGGAATGATTTTAGTCAAGTCCCACCTGTGCTGCTCAAGCCCATCTGGCCAGAGAGTGAAATGAGAGGGGCCATGAGAACTTGGCATGGAAATCCTGCTGTCCTTGAAGATAAGGTGCTGTTTCTGCTGCATCATCACTTGAATCTTTCAAATATCTTTCTTCATAGCTTATACAAGCATCCCTATATTTTTATGGATATATTATTCAGGGGTGTGTTTCTTTGTCTTATCAACTAAACTTTAAGCCCCTGAGGAATGGAGTTCATGGTTTTTAGCCTCCTGCCGCAATCCTAGTAACTAGGCATACACTTTGTATATAGTGGGTGCGTAATAATAAGTTATTATGTATTCAAGTTCTAGGATAAAGGGAAATAAGTAAAACATGTCTCATCCTTTCCTGGATATTTTTATAGGACCTAATCAGGTGATTTGAGGGAGCCTTGATTTTCATGGTCATCTCACTGAATAGAAACTGTTGGTGAAGAGCCATGAGGGCTTGGAACTACATATTATCTATCTTCAGCGGGAGAAAATTTGGTTCCATTTACTATTTTATGTCCAGCACACAAGCTTTCAATGCAAAGATTGGAGGATCAATATTGGCTTAAGTGAACTAGACATTTGGGTTGCATCAGCATGAGGGTGAGAACCAATGCATCTCCAGATGAATAACTTGTCTCAAAGGCAACGTAAAGACTGCCAACAATTGCAGCTTAAAAATGAATGCTAAAGGATGCCATGAAAGAGAAAAAGAATGAAACGATGTGCACACGTGTGAACTAGAGCATGCTCCTAAGTGTGCTCACACACACATAGGGAGAAATGATCTGTTGAAAAAAAAAAAAAAAAAAAAACCAATGGCAAAAAAATATGGTCCCTGGTCCAGGGGCAGAATTCATATTTCTATTCATGGAAGTGTCCTAACGGCCTGTAGTCTAAGCTGTAGCACTTTGGCTCTAAAGTTTTAGAACAAACGCACTGTTTGAGACAGACAATATCAATAAATCATTTAATACCTTGAGCTGTGGGAGTTGGGGGTGGGAGCAGCTTAGATCTTATGGGAGAAACTAACTAAACAAAAGCTTCCATGCTGGTCAGAAATACGTTAGTGAGATTAATACCTAATTAAATGCAAGTCCAAAACCAAACAGAAAACATGCTCGATCCATTTTCTCTAAAAGTGGCACAGAAAATGCTTAGGAACGGGATGGGATAAAGGCGATAGCAACAGAAAATGAGCCATGTGAATCAAGTAGCTTGTCACAGAAGTGTAGACTCAGACTCAAAGTTGGAAGGAATCTCAGTCATGGGTATGTGGGCAAGGTAGTTTTATCCTGAGAAGTGGCAAGGACAAACAAGACTGGACCACCTCATTGAAGGGGCATCACACCTTCAGAGCCAGTTGTGTTCTTAGAGATTTTTACATTCTAGCATTTTATTAGTGACTCACTGATGGAGGCATAAGAGTTTTCTTAACCTGGTTCTTTTCTGTCTTGGAAGAAGGTACCTTCTTTTCTACAGTATGGGCTCAGGGTAGAGTGGGGAGGTGGGCTTACTATGTATCAGGCATCCAGCTAGACATATAAAATCTCTCATTTCTCTTAACACACTGATTTTTTTTAAAGTAAGGCTTTGAGAAATTAAGCATCTTGCCCAAGCTGTGTTATTTTTCACTCAGTTTCATCTGCCAGCTGTGAACATCTAAGAGGGAAGAGTCTGGGAATTGTAACTATTTCACAGTAGTGTGGTGGGGTGTGTGTCCCGTGCTGGGGCAGCCCTTGTTTCTGGCTAAAAGTGTTTCCTACGTATTCATAAATCCCTGGCTGTAGGATGGGGCCCCGTGTCCAGGCCTATTTGATAAAAATCTTCCATTCTCTTGGTCACAGGACTATATGGTGCTAGGCAGTCCATGAGAGTCTGGCTCTTGTTTGATTTATGAATACTGAGAGGGAAAGAAGTCCTTTTCCCACTCTGAGGTGGGAGGGTAAGAATAATAATACCTATCATAATTGCATTGGGCAAAGAGTTCCTATGTGTGATGTGCTGGCCTAAGCATATTTATGTATCAACTCATTCAATCTCAAAGCATGAGTCTATGAGTTCAATGTTGCTCCAATCCACAATTCCAAGCCAAGGAATCCAAGGCACCGAGGAAGCTTGAATCAGGTAGTGTCAAGAGTGAGTTTCTCTAATGCCTGGAGAAAGTCTGGTGTGGAATGAAGCCAAATGGAGACAATCAAAGATGGAGGAAGGAGAGAAAGGATGAATCTGACAGCTTGGAGTCCTGTACCCCAAGCTCCTGTGGAGGCCTGATATTTACACCTTTTTCTTGGTTTCAAGGAATTTCTTTGGTCCGTTTTCCAGACAGGTAAACAGAAACAATTCCTTTCTATTTAAGTTGGCTTTCTATCACTCATAGTAAAAATAATCAAGATGCCTCATTGATGCTGTAGGTTTTCTCAACAATCTAAATGGGACTCTTAGATGCAGTAAACGAAATAAATTGTTATTGGTTGACATTTATATTTTCTAATGTATTTATAACTTATTAAATACATTTATTAGTATATAAATAAATTGATTTAGTTAGAAAACACCACTACTGATGTTTCCATGTTTCCATTTGGGTGATAGGGAACCAGAGAACTATTGATTGTCTGAAGCTGGTCTCATATACTCACTTGCTTCGATATAACTTAAAGCTAAACACGATCAGATGATCAAATTGCTTAGGATCAGAATATATTGTCAGGTTTTACAAATTATAGATCAAATCAAGGTTGAGCTAAAGTTTGATTAGAAAATTTTAAAGTGTATGGTTATAGATTACCCCCACGGAGGCTCCTAGAATTTAGAACTGGGGAGAGCTTCCATTTAAATACCAGCAAAAACCACTGGGAGAGGTTACTTTGCTCTAGGATCCAGATACAGTGTGAGAAGGACTTTATCTGTTTTTTCTCCTTCTCCTTTCCAGCTCGTCACCCACACATTGTGGGGGTTGCACAGAAAAGGCCCCAGCAGCCCCTCCTGCAGTCTCCACATGGATGTTTTGGGCAGGAACAGTGAGGGTTCATCCCCTCGTCTGTCTCCTGCTCAACCCTTCCTTGCATCCTCTTCAGCATAAATTTCCAGACAGAATTGTTTGGAGTCAGGGTCGGTGTGTTAGAAAGAAGGCAGCGGGCTGCCATCCTGTGTGGCCTCCCACAGCACCGGCCCTAAGATCAGCCCTGCATGTCATGAGTCATAGGGTTTCCTCTGGGGCTGACCTGTCACTTCTCAGTTGCCCAGCGCTGGAAGCCTTCAAGCCTTTGGAGATTGTGTGAGTGTGGGTGCTTAGTGCAGAAACCTGTCAAAGTGGGGGAATTTTCAGGAAAATGAATGAAGTCACTGACAGCACGATCCGGTGAAAGGGGGAGCCACGGCAGGCCCTAGCAAATCCATGGTGAGTCATTGCCTTAAGCGAGAGTATGAATATGAATGCACAATTACTGAGGGCTGCTTATCAGCCCCAGCTCGCTCCCCAAAGATGAAGCCTGCAGCTGCCTACGGAGCAGACTTCCACCCAGGTCCCTCTCTGAAGCCTGTGCAGAGACTGTTGTCTTCATTTGCTTGCTGTGCTATTAAGAACCTCCCCATGCAGAATTGGGAGGTCTAGACCGTATAGATGCGGACAGCCCAATTTTGAAAGGGTTGAAGATAGAAAGGAGTATGGTCTCAAAAGTATCCCATTGGATTTTGTAAATATTCTGTTGAACAAGAAGCCTGTGATCTCCATGTAAGGAAAAGGTCTGTACACTGAAGAATTCCATTTAGTGAAGATGCATCTCATTTATGTATGAACCACGCATTGACAAGAGTTTTTGAGAATTAGGTTTTGGTAAACTAAATTGTATTTGAAATTCACTGAGAAGGCTCGTGCTCTAATGAGACACTGCATCGTGTGGTTCTGCAAAGACGTCCCATCCATCTTGTGAAATATAAAAAGGCACTTCCAGAGTTCTACAATTTATATTTCAGAGCTTACTGTTCTTATTAAAGTGGATCCTGCAGAATCTCTGGAAGCTGTGTCGAAGTCAATCAAATTAGAAAAATCCCGTTTTAAGTGGTGATGAATGTTATAACTCTTAACTACCAAAGGCCAGGTGTCCCAAGTGAGAAACAAAGCAAAATAAAACTCCAATAGAAATAAAACAAAATCCACGAAGAAGAGGAAAAGAAATTATTTGATTAACTGAGATGTGAACTTTGCAGATAATATATTCTGAATTCTGAAGTCCTCCACTTTCCAGTTTGATATCAAAACAACAGGATTTCTGTTTAGGGTAGTTATGGATAAACCAAGGTAAATAGGTTGGTCATCAATTATCATCATGTAAATTAGGCACTTGTGGGGAGCTGGCTTCACTTATTTAGGCAATCGGTTTATGATGGTTTAGGACTGTGATTCTCAGCCCTGGCTGCACATTAGAATCACCTAGGGACCTTTTGAAATGCACTGATCCCTGGACCCATCCCAGAATCAGAACTACAGGGGGATGGAGCCGGAGCATCAGGAATGTGGTTAAAGTTCCCTAGGTGATTCTAATGTGCAGCCAGGGCTGAGAGCCACTGATTTAGGAAATCACCACTTGAAAATCTGGCTTAAGCAGCATAGCAACAATGCTGTACCCTCTGGGGCAGTATTTCTCAAAAAAAAAAAAAAAAAAAAAAAAAGGAGGGTTGTGGATCATCTAAGCTGCTTGTTAAAAATACAGATTGCTGGGAATCTCCACCCTCACCCCTCGGAATCTCCTTTTGTATTAGAAAGACTGGGAGCCACTACCTTTAAAATGTTTGATATTGAGGTATTACTGAAAATTTAGAAAGTGCCTGTAATATCACATGGCTTTTGTCCACCTTCAAATGTGACAGTTACCAAGCTGGTTCTATGAATTGTTGTGAGGTAAGTGACACTGACTGGTTCTCATCCTCCAAGGACTCCTGGAGTGAGGGACTCCCTATTTCTTTCAGTAAGAATCCCTTTCTCTACATAGTTCCTGTCCACTCCATCCATCAGAACTCATCCAGTCTAGACTCTTTTCTCCCAGAGCTCTATTACAGGTCAAGTGATTGGCGAATTTACACTAGGAAGTGCTGTCTTGTTTATCCCCCACAATAAATTTTGGCAGCTGCCTTCAATGACTTACCTCAGAAACAGAAATGAGTACAGAGTGGTGTAGGGTCCTGTAGGAGCAGGGTGGGCAGCATTATCTGACACCCTCAGGGCACACCCTGTGGAACACCACCAACCCAATTACACAGATCATCACCACCCTTCTGATTAATAGATGTATATCTCTGGGTAGTTTCTCAGTTCTTTGGTTTTATTCCCAGAAATATAAATTGCCTCAAAAAATACAATCCTCTGCAGAAGAGTCAAATTATTGACAGATATTGAGTGAACCAATACCTCTAGGACAATGAAGGTATTTTCTGAAAGGCAACTTGCAGATGAAGTAACCCTCAGACAGGCTTGAGAGCAAAACAAGTTCATCTCAATGGCAAAAATGTTCTTTTGTAAAAGGGAAATCAGTATTTTAGTACATTACTTCCTAAATGGCTCCTGTAAGGTTATTCAGGACCTGTGTAGACTGAGCAGTTACCCAGGCTAAATAAATCTAATATTTTAGTTCATTTATTTCAGCATCTAATCTATGCTTTTCAAAATACTTCCTGTAAAAACTGGGTTTGGGCAGATAGGCTAGATTTTACCCTCCTGCTGCTTATGTGGTAACAAGGTGGGATTAGCTAGTAAATGCAGATTTGAGATCAGTTTGTTATGGAAACCCAACTAAATGCTTCCATTGGGTGTAATGAATAGGAGGAGGTGCAGCGTGACCCAGAGTAGACAGTTACAAACAGCACAGCCTGAGGTCCACTCTCCTCTGAATTGTAGGTCCCTTGGTTCCTCCTTGTCCTTAACTCCTGGTAAGAAAATTCACCAGAGCTAAGACATATGTGTGAGGTTTACCATTTCTTAAAAATTGGCATTAGACTTCTATGGATCATCTGGCCAATTACTGAATCCAGTGGCACAACATAATGCCAAAGAAGCTATAATCACTAGTTTGCTTTCAATATCTATGGGTCATTGAGTTTCATCTAATTAGAAGCCAAAGATTTCTTGCTCATTTCATTCAGCTCTGTCACAAAGGTGTGTTTTTATTCCTGAGGGAGACTAGATAATTGAGAATAGAAGAATCTCGGATAAAGTGACATTTTTTTTAGTAAAGGTATAGATAAATGAACAAAAGTGTGGCCAGCTACATAGATCCTGGCTGTTTCTAATACTATTTTGTTTCCAACTGTGGTATTTTGTTCCTCCATGATATAAACCACAATCTTCACCCTAAACCCTTGGGGCCTGATGTGTTTTTAAATAATTTTGCTTTTTCTCTTTTCAGATTTGGGAAAGGTAATAAAATACACGTACTGTGTATGTTGTAATATCCTCAGAATGATATGGTAATGAAACACAGTATTTCTGTAGCAAAACATATAAATATTCACAGTAGATAGGATAAATAAATGCTATAATCTCAAGTTTGTTTAGATTGCATTTTGCTGCTAAACGAGTCATGCCAAGCCTAGAAAAAACTTTTGTTCTTAAGAGAGTTTTATATTTAAAAATGAAAACAAGGGATTTTGAACATGTATCTATTTCTCCAAACCATTCAGGAATCTTTTTATATTTTCAATTTTTACTAACTACATTGGGTAATTTGTCTCATACATTATTGGCCTAAAATATACTCTTCTCACACTTAAAATGTTACCTCTAATTACTGCATTCATTGATTTCCTCAACATATTTCTGGTGACTTGGTGATTTTATTATTTCTAGTTATGGTAAGCTGTTCAAGGCTCAGTTTCCTCTTTTAGAAAATTGCACTTGGCATTATGCCTGGCACTTAGTGCTTGCATCAATCAGCAAGCTTCTGACTGCAAGCAAGAGAAACTGGTTCTGATTTTTGCAAAAGAGAGTTTATTGGGAGTGTATGGAATTGAGAAAATAGTTGAAGAACCATGCCTGAAAATAGCAGGCATAAGAAAAGCCTTTGGATTGAGGTTTGGGATATTTTATTAGGACTTCTGACCTCCACCTTTTAAAATTCTGAGTCACCATGCAGAAGATCAAGCCCCAGGTGAGTCTGAGGGGCTGAGCATGGTTCATGTGCCCCTACCCTTTGGTTAGGAGACAGCCTGACACATTCATGGACTGACATTCTCCCAAGCCTGAGCAAGGGGAATCATCCTCCCACCCCTACCCCTGGCCAGAAATGGAGTTGCTATCAGAAGAAGAATCAAAACTACTCAGAGAGGAAGATAAACCATGAGAGTCTCCTAACTCTGGGAAACGAAAGGTTGCAGAAGGGGAGGTGGGCTGGGGGTTGGGGTAACTGGGTGACAGGCATTAAGGAGGGCACATGATAAGATAAGCGCTGTTACTGTATGTTGACAAATTGGAGTAAATTAAAAACAAACAGGGATCCCTGGGTGGCGCAGCGGTTTGGCGCCTGCCTTTGGCCCAGGGCGCGATCCTGGAGACCCGGGATCGAATCCCACGTCGGGCTCCCGGTGCATGGAGCCTGCTTCTCCCTCTGACTGTGTCTCTGCCTCTCTCTCTCTCTGTGACTATCATAAATAAATAAAAAAAATAAATAAATAAAAAAATAAAAACAAAGAAACCCTCCAAAAACACTCTGAGAGCAAAACAAAATAAACCTAACAGAAGTCCTCTATAGATTTCAAAAATATTTTCAGAATATTTTTTTTTTTGTAATTCTTGGCTTTTTAGGGACATGCAAAGTCCTTATTTTTTAGACTACTCTCATACAAAACTTGCTTCATCCCCATGCACAGGTTAATTGTTTTCCTGTAGACATTTCTCAACACTCCATATCTTTCTTGAGCACAGGGGGTGAAGGTACTTGCCACTGGGTTTTATTTTATCTTGGTACAATTAATGAGTTATTTTCAAAGTGATTTTTTTTAACAAGGAGTGTTTCCTGCCAAGGCAACACTGACAGAGGAAAGCTTAATGGTGGAAATCACTTCATTAATAAGGAATGCAAATACTTCACCTGAAATTTACATAGGAATAACAAGCATATATCACATGGATC
Organism: Canis lupus familiaris; assembly: GCF_011100685.1. Classification (NCBI taxonomy): domain Eukaryota; kingdom Metazoa; phylum Chordata; class Mammalia; order Carnivora; family Canidae; genus Canis; species Canis lupus. The sequence continues at coordinate 11,784,319 of NC_049259.1, forward strand.
AAGAACCAAGAAAATGAAGAAGGAAAATGACTATAGTCTTTCCTCCCTCATTTACTGCTTAAAAATTTTCCAAGAATATTATTAAATTCCTTAAGCCCCACATTTCTCTAAATGGCTTTTCAAATTGCAAGGAATTTTTACAGGCAGGTGCTGAGGTGCGTATATGTACGGTCTCAGTGTGAATTGTTGATAATACACATTTCTTACCTGATACTCATATTCTGTGAAAGGTGATAGTTCGAAATCTGTAAAAGAGCTCGAGCTTCCATTATAGGTTAGCACTGGATTTGATTTTCCAGGATGAGCTGCTATTTGTCTTCTGTACAACTCATAATATATAACTTTTCCATTTGGCTGAAGTGGTCCAGTCCACAAAAGGGCAACCACGGGCTGGAATCCCCCTGGAGCCATCCGTACCTCTAGATGTGGTGGGGGCTGCATCAGAGGCGCCACCTCAGGGGTCTGTAGGGATGTCCAATCACTTGATGCACATCCCAGTGCGGTGCAGGCTTGAATACGTACTTCGTACCTTCAGGACACAAGGCAGAAATTACCCATTATTGGCAAAATAGATTTTCATGGAAAGAATATTTAAAAGACTGATTTCCAGGAAAAAAAAAAAAAAGACTATTTGCTTAAAAGAAAAAGACAAATAAGTTTACATTTATTTTTATCTATAGCTAATCCTTTTAAAGAACAATAAAGACGTATTTCGATAAAAATTTTAGAACCTGTTAAGTCCTCCTTGCTTTCCAAACAAAAACAAAGATCCTCAACTATCTGGAAAGGGTGGGCACAATTCTACACTAAACAGGACTGTAAAGAATAAATTACCTTTCAAGGTTCGCTCCAACATAAAAATTCTGGTACTCTGCAGAATTACTTAACACAACGATGAAGAATGCAGATCTTGAGGGGGTATGAACCAGTTTTCTGTAGCCCTGGGCTCTTCCTACCTCTGCAGCCGGAGCTAAATGATTCCCCAGGAATGTTTCCAGGTCGTGAAGGCACATCATGGAGTTAAGGTCTCAATGGTAATAAATCCCCTCACCTGATACCTGACATCTTAAAACAGACTCTTACACCACACAAAGACCTTTTGGGGCCAAAGTGAACCCAGCTACATGCTAGATTATCAATCATGGAGACACCTTATCACCACCCAGTTAAACTCAACCAATCAATTATGTTTTGCCTCCATAGTTGGTCTCCCGCCACCTGGAAAGGTCTATTTACATAGCTGGGACCTTGCCTTTCCAGCAAGAGGGGTTTTGTTAGTATTAAGTGCCCATGGCTGCACATAAGTGCTTTTTCCCCTCTGTTCCCGAGCCCCAATGATTTTATGACACCCCTGATTTTCCCTCCAGTGGCACCCACTTTTCTTTCTATCTTTATTTCCTTTGGTTCCAGGACATTTCCTCTTCTCTTTTCTGCTTTCCCTCCTCTTACCGCTGTTTTCTGTTCTCTTCCTTGCTATTTCCCCTACCCTCTTCTCTTTCCCCCTTCCCCTTCTTAATTACACTTTTTTCTTCTTTTGTGACATCTTTCATTCCCCTTTTCTGCTCCTCCTTCCTGTCTGCTCCTCCCATGTTTAACTCCACCCTGATGGGACTATTGGTTTTTGGGTGCGTTGCTCTGTAGGTGTGTATGGCAGGTCTGACTCCTAACCAATTCTGTGAAGTCCATTTCAATTTTCCACACGTAGATTGTTTTCTGGATCATCTGTGGTAGTTTTAAAATTCTGGTTCATATTCCTTTTGTTACTTAGAGTATTCCCAGGATCCTTCTTCCTACTGACCGGTGGGAGGTACTCCCAGGAGAACACACTCATTTGCAATCTTCAATAAGCATTAAGCTGCTAGAAAACCCCCCAACTACATGAACCCCAACTTCATATAGAAGTGATATGTTGTTTAAGTCATTAATGTCACTTACATCTTCAATTGGAGTGGATAGTGAAGAGACAGCTCTTATCGCCTTAAATATCATTGCTAGGCTTATAATCAAACTTTTTTTTTCCTCCAGCCTATGAAAAATGCTTCTTTCACACCTGGAAATCTTTTTTTTTTTTTTTTTTTTCTCCAGAAATCTTTTTGACTAAGAGTTTCAAAGGGGAGCAAGTTGATACCATTTTTCAAACTTGCAGGTACCAGTTAGGGTAAAGAGGAAGCCAGCATAAAACATTCAGCTCGGCAGCTAACCTGGGTCTTTTTAATGCCCCGAATCAGAATAAGATAAAAGGCAACTCACACAGCATGTGGATTAGCTATGAAAGATACCTGCGGAAGTTTTAATTACTGTTTAATATTTAATGCGACCTTAAATAATTGTCATGAGTAGATGCATAAGACCATGAATGTTTCATTTAAACAGCACTATATATCAGAGATAATTATAGGAGGGATCTAATCTACACATCAGTAGATTACAATAATAGCTGAATTTTACCAGTGGTGGTTGGAAATCAACACTCTTTCAGCCTTTAATTTTTTTTAAGTGGTTCTGTTCATTTTACTAAATTTTAAACATAAAATGTCTTTTATGACTCTTCTCTCTGGGGATGTAAGTTACTTAAAATGTGATGGGGAAAAATGCCAAGTAATTCTTCAAGCTATAGGAAAATGGCCAGTGTAAGATTCCTCCATATGGAGAACAACACACATCCATGCACGCCACAGAGCCCAGAGGAGACCATCGAGAAACATGAGCTAGCAAAGGAGCACCATCCTGGGATGTCAGGAGATCAGACCTGGGGGAATTCTAAGGGGTTGAGGAAAGAGAGTCTGATGAGTCTCATTATCCCTGGAAGAAGTGCTGGATTCAGTAAGCAAGCTCTCCCCAAGACAAAATTTAGGCCAATCCAATGCTAAGAGCTCTCATCAGCACTTTTTTCCCCTCTTTCATATCTGATTTTCTTCCCAACCCGGGGCCAAATCACTCCATCTGGGCTCTCACAACTGTCCAGGAGCCTGGATGCTTTCAGGAGGGCCTAGACTCAGGGAAGAGGCCCATCTCTGCTCTACTCATTCGAGACATCATGGTGAATTGCTAACATTTCTGAAAAACTGACTCTCCAGATATCAGTTGCAAGAATTTTGCTCTCTAGAAGTTATGCAAGCAAGTTTTGACTGCATGAGGACATGCTTAGTCCACCGTCAATGGTTAAGGGGCTGGGGACTGGGGACATCACTTGAATGGATGTTGGAGTCTTCATTTGAATTGACTGAGGGCTCACACTATGGAAAGGACAGTGGCTTACTCTTAGCAAATCCGGAGTTGGCTACCTACCTGTGAAATGGCTTCAGCTGGTCTACGACGAATGACCGCGTGTCAAAAGAATTGTGAGTTGTGTTGATGGGTAGGATTTTTGTTTCTTTTTCAAACAGCTCTCGGATAAAGAGGGAGTAATTGACAATCTGGCCATTTGTCCTCACTGGAGCGTCCCAGTTCACTAAAATCTCTTGCGGGCCCTGGGCCTTCAATTTTGGAGGTTCTATCCCTGAGGGCGCCGAGGGGTCGGTCCTGTCTTTGACGAGCGGACTCAAAACACCCCCTTGGCTATTGTGGGCAGTCACTGTGTAGCCATATTCCACACCTGGGGTCAGAGTGAAGTCATGATAGCGAGTTTCCAGGCCAGTATAGACAATGGTTCCATCCCGCCTAAGTTCATAACTCGTGATCTGGCCGTTTGGGTTCCTGGGAGGTCTCCAGGTGATTTCTATCGATTCTGAGCCTGTGACTTGCAGTTTTGGGGGGTCCATGTTCTGCGGCGGGGCCTCCGTCGTCCAGGCAGGTTTCGATGCACTGGCCGTGCACCCTCCGTCTGTGCAGGCTACCAGGGAGAAATTATACCGGGTGGAAGGCTGCAGGCCAGAAACCAGCAGGGACAGGCTCTGCCCAGCGAGGTACTCCTTACCGTCAACCCTAAGCAAGTATTTAGTGATGTTTCCATTGTGAATCAGCGGCGGGGACCACGACACGTTTATCTGAGTAGCGCTGATGGCCCGCGGGGCCGGAGGGCTGAGTCCTGCCGGCGCCGCCTGGGGGGTGGTGGTGCTGCTGGGTTTGCTGGTGGAGCAGCCTCCGCTCGAGCAGGCTACGACCGCGTAGCTGTACGTGGAAAACGGAAGCAGGTCTTCATCGGTATAATTGAAGGTCACAGCATCAAAGCTGAAAGGGTAGAGCGCCCCGTTCCTTCCGAAGTCTGTACGACTGGATGATGCCGTTAGGCCGCTCGGGCGGGGTCCAGGAGATGAGCAGTCTGGGGGGACTCACAGAAACACCGGCTATCCCCGGGGGGGAGAGACCCTCCGGAGGCGCCTGCGTCGTCCTTGCCGCGGCCCAGGAGCTGCAGGTGTGGCCTGCCGAGTTCCAGGTGCGGATCCGATACTCGCAGCGCGTCCAGGGCTGCAAACCTGTGTCATTGTACGTAAATGCGCTCCTTTCTGTATCGTATTCCGTGAAGACGGCCGCCCCGTCGGCCCGCAGCGTCTGGTTCCCCCGGGCTGGTCCGTCCAAGCACCTGCGGACCACCTCGTAGCGGACGATCCTCCCGCGCGGGTGCAGGGGCGCGGCCCAGCGCAGCCCGACGCCGCCGGGCCCCGCCCACTGCACGGTGGGCGGGGCCTGCGAGCGGGGCGGGGCTTCCCCCGTGCGCAGGCGCTGGGCGCCGGAGCATGCGCAGCCGGCCCCGGTGCAGGCCTCCAGGTGCAGCGCGTAGGCGGTGAAGGGGAGCAGGCGGCGGAAGAGGAAGCGGCGAGTCGGGCCGCTGTACTCCAGGCTCCCGTCGCTGAAGACGTGGTACGTCTGCGGGCGGAAGAGAAGCAGAGCGGTGACCCCGGGAAGCACGTGACTTCCGGGCGGCGACTTCCTTCCGTCCCTTTCACCTTCTCTGCCCCCTGCTCCTCGCCTTGCGGGTCCTGCTCTAACCTTGGGGACGCGCTCTGTTCCGGCTAACGGGAAGTCTGCGAAAGAAGCACAGTGGTGTCCTGCGCCTTGTTTCCCCCCCCCCCAATTCGGGTTGCAGATCACCTGAGCACATGCCTAAAAGCTAAGGACTCTGGAAGCTGATTCTTTTTTTTTTTTTTTTTTCCCAATTCAGGTTGCAGATCACCTGAGCACATACCTAAAAGCTAAGGACTCTGGAAGTTGATTCTTCTTTTTTTTTTTTTTTTTTTTTCTCCAATTCGGGTTGCAGATCACCTGAGCACATGCCTAAAAGCTAAGGACTCTGGAAGCTGATTCTTTTTTTTTTTTTTTTTTTTCTCCAATTCGGGTTGCAGATCACCTGAGCACATACCTAAAAGCTAAGGACTCTGGAAGCTGATTCTTTTTTTTTTTTTTTTTCCCAATTCAGGTTGCAGATCACATGAGCACATACCTAAAAGCTAAGGACTCTGGAAGCTGATTCTTTTTTTTTTTTTCCCCCCAATTCGGGTTGCAGATCACCCGAGCACATGCCTAAAAGCTAAGGACTCTGGAAGCTGATTCTTTTTTTTTTTTCCCCCAATTCGGGCTGCAGATCACCCGAGCACATGCCTAAAAGCTAAGGACTCTGGAAGCTGATTCTTTTTTTTTTTTTTCCCCAATTCGGGTTGCAGATCATCCGAGCACATACCTAAAAGCTAAGGACTCTGGAAGTTGATTCTTTTTTTTTTTTTTTTTCTCCTCCAATTCGGGCTGCAGATCACCTGAGCACATACCTAAAAGCTAAGGACTCTGGAAGTTGATTCTTTTTTTTTTTTTTTTTTTTTTCTCCTCCAATTCGGGTTGCAGATCACCTGAGCACATACCTAAAAGCTAAGGACTCTGGAAGCTGATTCTTTTTTTTTTTTTTTTTCTCCTCCAATTCGGGTTGCAGATCACCTGAGCACATACCTAAAAGCTAAGGACTCTGGAAGTTGATTCTTTTTTTTTTTTTTTTTTTTTTCCCCAATTCGGGCTGCAGATCACCCGAGCACATACCTAAAAGCTAAGGACTCTGGAAGTTGATTCTTTTTTTTTTTTTTTTCTCCTCCAATTCGGGTTGCAGATCACCTGAGCACATACCTAAAAGCTAAGGACTCTGGAAGCTGATTCTTTTTTTTTTTTTCCCCCAATTCAGGTTGCAGATCACATGAGCACATACCTAAAAGCTAAGGACTCTGGAAGCTGATTCTTTTTTTTTTTTTTTCCCCAATTCGGGTTGCAGATCACATGAGCACATACCTAAAAGCTAAGGACTCTGGAAGCTGATTCTTTTTTTTTTTTTTTTTTTTCCCAATTCAGGTTGCAGATCACCCGAGCACATGCCTAAAAGCTAAGGACTCTGGAAGCTGATTCTTTTTTTTTTTTTCCCCCAATTCGGGCTGCAGATCACCCGAGCACATGCCTAAAAGCTAAGGACTCTGGAAGCTGATTCTTTTTTTTTTTTTTTTTTTTTTTTCTCCTCCAATTCGGGTTGCAGATCACCTGAGCACATACCTAAAAGCTAAGGACTCTGGAAGCTGATTCTTTTTTTTTTTTTCCCCCCAATTCGGGTTGCAGATCACCCGAGCACATGCCTAAAAGCTAAGGACTCTGGAAGCTGATTCTTTTTTTTTTTTTCCCCCCAATTCGGGTTGCAGATCACCCGAGCACATGCCTAAAAGCTAAGGACTCTGGAAGCTGATTCTTTTTTTTTTTTCCCCCAATTCGGGCTGCAGATCACCCGAGCACATGCCTAAAAGCTAAGGACTCTGGAAGCTGATTCTTTTTTTTTTTTTCCCCAATTCGGGTTGCAGATCATCCGAGCACATACCTAAAAGCTAAGGACTCTGGAAGTTGATTCTTTTTTTTTTTTTTTTTCTCCTCCAATTCGGGCTGCAGATCACCTGAGCACATACCTAAAAGCTAAGGACTCTGGAAGTTGATTCTTTTTTTTTTTTTTTTTTTTTCTCCTCCAATTCGGGTTGCAGATCACCTGAGCACATACCTAAAAGCTAAGGACTCTGGAAGTTGATTCTTTTTTTTTTTTTTTTCTCCTCCAATTCGGGTTGCAGATCACCTGAGCACATACCTAAAAGCTAAGGACTCTGGAAGCTGATTCTTTTTTTTTTTTTTTTTTCTCCTCCAATTCGGGTTGCAGATCACCTGAGCACATACCTAAAAGCTAAGGACTCTGGAAGTTGATTCTTTTTTTTTTTTTTTTTTTTTTTCCCCAATTCGGGCTGCAGATCACCCGAGCACATACCTAAAAGCTAAGGACTCTGGAAGTTGATTCTTTTTTTTTTTTTTTTCTCCTCCAATTCGGGTTGCAGATCACCTGAGCACATACCTAAAAGCTAAGGACTCTGGAAGCTGATTCTTTTTTTTTTTTCCCCCAATTCAGGTTGCAGATCACATGAGCACATACCTAAAAGCTAAGGACTCTGGAAGCTGATTCTTTTTTTTTTTTTTTCCCCAATTCGGGTTGCAGATCACCCGAGCACATACCTAAAAGCTAAGGACTCTGGAAGTTGATTCTTTTTTTTTTTTTTTTTTTTTTTCTCCTCCAATTCGGGTTGCAGATCACCTGAGCACATACCTAAAAGCTAAGGACTCTGGAAGTTGATTCTTTTTTTTTTTTTTTTTCTCCTCCAATTCGGGTTGCAGATCACCTGAGCACATACCTAAAAGCTAAGGACTCTGGAAGCTGATTCTTTTTTTTTTTTCCCCCAATTCAGGTTGCAGATCACATGAGCACATACCTAAAAGCTAAGGACTCTGGAAGCTGATTCTTTTTTTTTTTTTTCCCCCAATTCGGGTTGCAGATCACCCGAGCACATACCTAAAAGCTAAGGACTCTGGAAGTTGATTCTTTTTTTTTTTTTTTTTTTTTTTCTCCTCCAATTCGGGTTGCAGATCACCTGAGCACATACCTAAAAGCTAAGGACTCTGGAAGTTGATTCTTTTTTTTTTTTTTTTCTCCTCCAATTCGGGTTGCAGATCACCTGAGCACATACCTAAAAGCTAAGGACTCTGGAAGCTGATTCTTTTTTTTTTTTTTTTCTCCTCCAATTCGGGTTTGCAGATCACCTGAGCACATACCTAAAAGCTAAGGACTCTGGAAGCTGATTCTTTTTTTTTTTTTTTTTCTCCTCCAATTCGGGTTGCAGATCACCTGAGCACATACCTAAAAGCTAAGGACTCTGGAAGTTGATTCTTTTTTTTTTTTTTTTTTTTTTTTCCCCAATTCGGGCTGCAGATCACCCGAGCACATACCTAAAAGCTAAGGACTCTGGAAGTTGATTCTTTTTTTTTTTTTTTTCTCCTCCAATTCGGGTTGCAGATCACCTGAGCACATACCTAAAAGCTAAGGACTCTGGAAGCTGATTCTTTTTTTTTTTTTCCCCAATTCAGGTTGCAGATCACATGAGCACATACCTAAAAGCTAAGGACTCTGGAAGCTGATTCTTTTTTTTTTTTTTTCCCCAATTCGGGTTGCAGATCACCCGAGCACATACCTAAAAGCTAAGGACTCTGGAAGTTGATTTTTTTTTTTTTTTTTTTCTCCTCCAATTCGGGTTGCAGATCACCCGAGCACATACCTAAAAGCTAAGGACTCTGGAAGTTGATTCTTTTTTTTTTTTTTTTTTTTTTTCCTCCAATTCGGGTTGCAGATCACCTGAGCACATACCTAAAAGCTAAGGACTCTGGAAGCTGATTCTTTTTTTTTTTTTTCTTCTCCTCCAATTCGGGTTGCAGATCACCTGAGCACATACCTAAAAGCTAAGGACTCTGGAAGTTGATTCTTTTTTTTTTTTTTTTTCTCCTCCAATTCGGGTTGCAGATCACCTGAGCACATACCTAAAAGCTAAGGACTCTGGAAGCTGATTCTTTTTTTTTTTTTTTTCTCCTCCAATTCGGGTTGCAGATCACCTGAGCACATACCTAAAAGCTAAGGACTCTGGAAGCTGATTCTTTTTTTTTTTTTTTTCTCCTCCAATTCGGGTTGCAGATTACCTGAGCACATACCTAAAAGCTAAGGACTCTGGAAGTTGATTCTTTTTTTTTTTTTTTTTTTTTTTTCCCCAATTCGGGCTGCAGATCACCCGAGCACATACCTAAAAGCTAAGGACTCTGGAAGTTGATTCTTTTTTTTTTTTTTTTCTCCTCCAATTCGGGTTGCAGATCACCTGAGCACATACCTAAAAGCTAAGGACTCTGGAAGCTGATTCTTTTTTTTTTTTTCCCCAATTCAGGTTGCAGATCACATGAGCACATACCTAAAAGCTAAGGACTCTGGAAGCTGATTCTTTTTTTTTTTTTTTCCCCAATTCGGGTTGCAGATCACATGAGCACATACCTAAAAGCTAAGGACTCTGGAAGCTGATTCTTTTTTTTTTTTTTTTTCTCCTCCAATTCGGGTTGCAGATCACCTGAGCACATACCTAAAAGCTAAGGACTCTGGAAGTTGATTCTTTTTTTTTTTTCCCCCCAATTTGGGTTGCAGATCACCTGAGCACATACCTAAAAGCTAAAGACTATGGAAGCTGATTCTTCTTCTCCTCCTTTTTTTTTTTTTAATATTTTATTTATCTGTTCATGAGAGACACTGGCAGAGGGAGAAGCAGGCTCCATGCAGGGAGCCCGACGCGGGATTCGATCCCAGGACCCCGGGATCACGCCCTGGGCTGCAGATAGATGCTCAACCACTGAGCCACCCAGGGATCCCTGAAGCTGATCCTTTGACTTAAAAGGTTCACATGGGGTTTCCTCCTATTTTTATTTTTTTAAAGTAGGAAACAGTATTCAAATCCCCTGTTTTGGATGATAATCACTTTGGACCTCCTCCTGAGCAGGGTAACTAGGGCCTATCCACACTGACCCTCTCCTTCAGCGTTTAGCGGGAGATGGAATCACACAGCTTAACCATTTGTTAACCATCAACCAAGGTTGATGAAAATGTGTGGCCATGTGTGGGCGCAGATACAGAGACAGACCTACATACACGTCTGCTGTACACATATACACAAATAGAGATACACACTTTGATGACTAGAAGATGGAAAAAGTCGTGCTGTTTTCTCTTGCATGCCACGGAGGAATTGATTGCTCCTTTGGAACAAAGTATTCTTTTGTTCTGGGGAAAGCTATCTGAACACCCGTCATATAAATGTAGAGCGCACTTTTCATCCCATATTATTCATCGTTGGTTGGGAAAGATGGGAAGCAACTCAACTTGAAAGTAGGTGTTTAAGTATCTCTGACCCTGTGGAGCCCACCTGAGCTCTGGATCCCATACCTGCTCTTTCCAGATTGCACCCCTGCAGTCATTCTCATTATCTCTTGCATCACCAATGTATCTCCCTCTACTGGGCTATTTCCATTCCTGTTTAAATGTACTCTAGGATCTTTCATTGATTTTTAAATGAAACCTCTTGACACACTAGTACCCCCCGGCTACTGCCCTGTTTCTCTACTTTTCACCCATATTTCTTTAAAGAGTTGGGGTCCTCATTCCTCCCTTGCCATTTTCTCCTCAGGCCATCCCAACCTGGCTTCTCATTGCACCACTTGATTTTCTTGTCGAGGTCACAATGATTACCTCATCTCCAGATCCAGGACGACTTCTCTGCCCTCATTCCACTTGATCTCCCCGCAGCAGTAGACATACTTTCTCCACTGTTTGGGGATACCCCACTCATCTACTTGTCCTTCTGTCCCACTTGCTTCTTCTGAATCTCCTTTGCTGGCCTTACTTCCCCCTCTTGACCTCCAAATTTCTGTGTTGCTCAGAGGTTGATCCCAGCCTCTCATCATCTCTATATTCTCTCCTTACCCAATCTCCTCTAGGTCCATGGGTTTAAATGCCACCCATACACTAATGAATTCCAAAAATAAAGAGTTCTAGACTTAACATCTTCAGCTGCCTACTTGTCCCTTCAAACCTGTATACTTTCCAGCCTTACCTTCTCAGTCAATGACTCAAGGCCTGAAAATCCCTTTTCCTTCATGTTTCACATCCAGTCCATTAACAGAGCTTGTCAGCTTTGCTTTCTGGATATCTTTCCAATCCACCCACATTTCTACCCTCACAGTAGGGTAGAAATTCCCACTGTAATTCCATGCACCTTCAATTCTAAATTTTTAGTATCAAAGCTCCACTGGTCTTCTTAGAGTCCATTTTCTACATGGCAGTGGAGTGATTTTGGAAAACATAAATTTGATCGTGTTATTCCATTGCCTAACCCCTTCAGTAATTTTTCATCACACTTAGAATAAATTCCAAACTCTTCATAGCCCACAAGGTTGGGCACAATCTACCTCCTACCAATCTGCCCTTCTCATCTTTTTCTTCTCCCCACAATGCTTTAACCACATTGGCTTTCTTCCCTTCATTTGAATACACCAAGTTCATTTCTGGCTTCAGGCCTTGCATTTGTTGTTCACTTTGTCTGGAACATTTTGCTCTCATATCTTCACATGACTGACTCGGTCTTGTCATTCAGGGCTCAGCTCAAATGTCAACTCAATTCAAATGATCATCCATTCTAAAATAGCCCGAGCAGGCACAATTACATCATTCTGTTTAATTTTCTTTGTAGTATTCATCCTTCTCTGAAATTCTCTTATTTGTATACTTTTTGTTTGTCTCTCTGTACTCCCACCATTCATGTATATACATACATACACACACACAGTGGTAAGGTGTGTGACAGCAAGGATCTTGACTGTGTTATTCACTCCTGAATAAATGCCTGGCCCTTAGTAGAAGCTCAATAAATACTTGGCGAAATGTCAATGAAGGTAAAGGAATTAGGTATTCCTATTGTCAATCATGCCTGGAAGACGCAGACATTGGAATGGAAAACAAACACTCACAAGGATGGATGCATTGTTGGGTGTGAAGAGAGAGACTCTTTCTCTGATAGGATCTTAGGGCTGTGGCTTGGATTTTAAGACCCTGGATCCTGTGGCTGAAGTCTCCTGTCCTAGAGTGGAGGAAGCCAGGCACTGTCATATGTGGGCAGGCTGGTAGAAAGCAGCTTGCTTCTGCTGCTGTGGCAGGCCTGGAGCAGCCGTTGTACTAAGCAGTAAGGCTACTATATGGAGGCCCACGAGGATGTGCCTGGGCCCATGAGCTGTAATTACAATTCTAAGTTAATTGCTTCAGGTAATTTCTGTTGTCATCTTCCTCATAGAGTTTTCAGGGAAGCTTTCTCCAGTCATAACTGTTCTATGTGGAATTAATGGGGTGCTCTTTGACACCTTGAGAAGGAGTGGTCAAGAGGAGGCAGAGTGTCTACAGCAGCAGCAGTCCCAGCCTGCAGAAGATAGTTGATCAGGGCCTGAGTGGTGGTCCAGGCCTAGAGGCAGTAACAGACTGACAGGTAAGTCACCACAACTGTTGGGGAGGAACATCCAAAAAGGGAGATGAAGACTGGCTTGCATGTGGGTGATCACTGAAAATAACAAAACACAGTCTAATAATGGAAATGCAACCCTATTTGTGCTCACAGGCTGGTAAAACCTGAGATGTACCTATGACATCAATAAGACGGCTACACATGGAAGTGGGCATGTTAGCAGACATGGTGGGGGGGCTTCCTGTCTTTTGCTTACTGAGGTCTGCTCAAAGTGCAAGTTAGGAAAGACTTAAGCAGATAACTGGGCAGGATAATTCAGGAGGCAGTAAGAACAGCCATTTAGAGTTCGGTGTTGGCATGACTTCCTGACTTCAAATTGCAATTCGATCATTTGCAATGTGGGCTTGGGCAATTATTTAGCCTTTATATGCCTCATGAAGTTTAGTGGTACCTACCTGGTAGGGCTGATGTGCAAATTAAATGAGATAATCCACGGAGAGCACTTAGCCCAGTATTGGGTTCATAGGAAGCATAATACATGGGAGCTAGTTTTCTCTGATCTCTGATTAAGTGCCTAGAGGAGCTATCAAGGAGGATTAAACAGACGGTGAAGGGTGTTTTCCCACAGTGACCTGATGACATGTCAGGGCTCATCTATTTATCTGGAGAACACCAAATATGATTTCATATTCGGGTAGACATTACCTTAATCACACCATTGGTTCTCACAGGCTCTGACCACTGTAGCAACAATGCCCGGCCGTTCTCCTGCTGTTCTACTGTAAAGTTGCCCAGTCCACTTGGGGAAGATTCCAGGGTTTGAACCACAGTCCAGGGGCTTGAAACTTCTCCTGCCTGGTTTGTGGCCACAATTCCAATGTGATATGTTGTGAATGGTTCTAACCCAAACAGGTGGGCTTGATGACTTGTTCCCTGTACAAAAATTACCAGGTTAGTTTTCCTTTAGGAATTGCTAACAATTGCTGGAAGGCATTCTCCGACCAAGGTACATTAGCAATGACAGTACAAATATCATAACTGAGTTTTGAATTATTAAGAACGCAATGTGGTTTTTAAATTTTGCATGACACTTGAATATATTATCTAATGTTGTATAATTTCAGACATACACAAAGTATGGATCAGATAGGATCCTTGCCTTTCCAGAGCTTCAACCCAAAGGATGTGATATATAACACCAAAAAAAAAAAAAAAAAAAATCTATGATGCTTCAGGTCAGTGCTGCATCCAGCTCAGGATGGAAATCAGTGGCACCAAGTTGCATGACAAAGAATGGGATAATCCTCAGGGTTTGGAGATTTAACTGGAGCAGTAAATCCAACACCATTTGTTTATACATAGGACTCTCCTCAGTCTCTCTCTCTCATTCTCTTGGTGAGTATTTACATCTTACAAATGCAATGAAACAGACACAAGAAAACAAAAACAAGTGAACTGAACTGTGCACAAGTACCGTTAGACAAGTCTACTGGTGCTATATATGTGAAAATATTCTCATTTGTTAGAAACACCATAACTAAAACTAAAAAGCTTACCAAAAGTAATTGTTACTTAGGCTTTGATAATTTGGTTTTTATTAATTTAAAAGAAAATAGTAGAATTAGATTTTTTTTTCCTGTTTGGAGAGAACATTTAGCATATATTACATAACTAAAAGCGAGAACTAAAAGTCTTCATGGTTTGAAAGAGCCCAGGGCGCTCTTTCTGTATCTGGGCTGGATGGATGGGTCTGTTTACAAATAAAAACTATGTCTGCAAGTGAACCGGTAATATGTGCATAGATGGGAAAACACAGACACACCCAGGGACACATACATACACATACACACAGTCACCTAGAGACACAGACACACCCAGAGACACCCAGATATACACAGTTTCTTTTGTGTAGCATACCCATTGGATGTGAATACTCATAAGGAAGTATTGACTGGCTTAATGGGATAGTTACACTTAAGGATGTGTAAGATCAGACTTGGTTTACTAGATGTTTAAATATGACAGTCTTGAAAAAAAATTTTTAAGATTTTTAATTTCTTTTTCAGAGAGAGAGAGAGAGAGAGGGAGCGAGCAGAGCTAGTGAGAGAGAACACGATTGGGGGGTGGAAGGAGAGGGAGAAGAAGACTCCCAACTGAGCTGGGACCCCAGTGTGATGCAGGACTCAATCCTAGGACCCTGAGATCATGACCTGAGCCAGAGGCAGATGCTTACCCGACTAAGCCACCCAGGGGCCCTAAATATGACAGACAGTCTTTAGTTGTCCTCTCTTCTTGGTGGATACAGAAGGACGAATGTGAGGGAGAGAAGAGGAAATTCTTTCTTTTTTTTTTTTTTTTTTAAGATTTTATTTATTTATTCATGAGAGACACAGAGAGAGAGAGAGAGGCAGAGACAGAGGCAGAGGGAGAAGCAGGCTCCATGCAGGGACCCCAATGTGGGACTGGATCCTGGGACGCCAGGATCAAGCCCCGAACCAAAGGCAGGCGCTAAACTGCTGAGCCACCCAGGCATCCCAAGGAAATTATTTCTTAGAGTAGGTACCTGAAGGCGTCAAAGTTATGTGAATGGACATTCTCCTTAATGTAGAGGCATCCAAATATCATTTTGAATAAAATCTAAAACAAGGAGCAAAATTGAACTAAACCATTTTCCAAAAAACTGGTTAGACAAAACCAAAACATCATAGATATAATTTTTGACACTCTTTTCTCAGTTTCTTGGTTATAAGTTTCAACTGTTTAATGTCTCTTATTATCCGTTAAACACAAGCAGAGAAAATATAATTTCCTTTATTTATCAAAAACTTGTAAGTCAATTTTCCTCTTTCAATAAGTCCCATTATGATATTACATGCTAACCTCTTGAAATCTTTTAATATTTAAACATTTGCTAAGCGACCAGACTCTGAAACAAATTTTATAGAAATACTAATTTCTCTTTTTTAAAATATTAAAAGTTAGATCATAAATATTTAAAACTTATTTCTCCACAACATTGGATTGGTCTTTTAGATAAATATAGCACAGAACTAGAATGACCATAATGAATATTAAATCTGAAGATGCTACAAGTCCCGATTACAAACATTCTTTTCTGATAAATGATTCCTTTTCTGTAGAAATAGGGCAAACATGGGCAAGATTAATAATGCAAAAAAGAAAAACTCTTTGTTCAGAATATTCAGTAATAGATGCCAAAAAAGCATAAGCTGCAAAGCAAATAGTAATCACCTCTAACAGATTATATATAAAAAAGGTAGGCTGTTGGGGGACATTTAGAGATAGCTTTTGTTATAAGAAACATGAAAAGCATGTGGGCTATAAAGCAAAAACATATGTATATTGTCAATAGCAGCACCTGCTCAATTACAGTTTATTTCAGAGCTGAGAATTCCATTCAGCCCCTAGATGGCAATACTATCAAACACTTTTGGTAACATGAGTACTTAATGATTAACAACGGGCATTCAGTCATCCAACACACTCCAGGCAACCATTAAAAAAATAACAAAACTGATTTCATTATAGATCCTTTTAATAAACATTTATAGCTCAGATCCTCAGAAAGCAAAAGTATTCAAAACGCCCTGGCCTCAAAACCTCCGCCACCTAATGTAGAAATATGACCTGCAGATCACGAGTTGAAGTTCCTACAGGCCTGATACAGAGAGGTTTAAAGGTTTATTCCCATAAAAGGTGATTACCATAGTAGTTTTGCTTACTTTGGTCTGTATCTTAAAAAAAAAAAAAAAAAAAAAAAAGAATCTCATATTGGAAATATAAAGGAGAATTTTTTAGCATAAATTTATGCTGAGGACAAGTTCCCGTATTCTGTTATTTCTGAAGAGCTACAACACACACACGCACACACACGCACGCATACACACACACCCCTTAGATAAACCTCATTAATGACCATGCTTTTTGTCAGTGTTTAGTAAAGTCCACATGAAAAAGAATGCGTAAAATTTATAAATGGCAAGATGATCCTTACCAATATATTTTTTGACATTTAAAGAAACCATTTATATTATTGTCTCTTGAGTGGATTTCCAGCACCAAAGTTCACTATTTTAGAATCCTGCTCTAAAATTTAGGCACGGTTCATTCTGTGGATTGGGTTGTATCTTGTTTATTCAGTTACTTTTTTTTGTTCCCCTTAAATTCAGAAGATTTGCTTGAACGCTGTCTATCTTAAGTGTTTTGGATTAAATTCCTTCCTTTGGGGATGTAGTGTTCTTCTCTGTTGACTGGTAAAAGCCATCATTAAAAGTCATTTTCTTCCCTTTTGCTCCTCTGCTCTGGCTTCTTCTTTCCCCTACAGAGATGATCTAGATTCAATACTCTCACTTCTTCCTCTTCATTGTCTTTATTTTGTGCCTTCTTTTTCCTCACTCTTCCATCTTCCTGATTCTTAGGTGATAGATTTCTTCTTATCCCTGATCTCTGGGCGACCAGCCTCTGCTTGCTTCCAGTGTGTCCTCATCCTTTCCGTGTTTGTGTCCACCTAATATTCATATGTTTATGCCAGAAGTATATTAGCTACTTTTGTTAGGCAGCAGATAGAGTGTGATTCAATAGAAGAAAAGAGGAATAATCTAGCCTCCACAATCTAATATTTCCAATGAGACTTAGCCTTAAAAAAAAAAAAAAGACATATGCATTGGATACAAATCAGCATGTCCTTTTATGAGACATAAAGACAAGACTCTCTGGAACACTCTGCCAGTTGAGGTTCTGCTGGCAATTTGAACTACATTTTAACCTCTCAACTCTGCTCCTGGGGGCACATGAAACTACTTGGAGTCTTCAGCAGTCTGACAATTTTACACCATCTCCTCTGATTATTTTTGATGACTTGAAGTGCCCCAAAGGTGGCCATGGGGTCAATAGGTTTATGTAGGTTGAAAATGATCAAAAATTACCATTGATCTGTAGCTGTCAATAAAAGGCTGCGTGGGGAGACTCCCTGCACAAATGTTTAAACTGCATAAAGCAACCTAACTTAGTCATCTTTGAGTCTATTGATCTGATGATCCAGCAGTTTCCAAAGCTTTCCCTCTGGTCTTTGTGGTGCATTTTCACTGAACCCACTTACCTTGGCCCTTAGGAATCTTTTTACCCTGCTCCTGGTAATGAACCAAAACAGTGCTGTATGGGCACTGCTGTGCTCAGCAACAGAGTATTGTGTGTGCTTATTACATTTTGGTAGGGGTTAATCTTTCTGGTCACCATCAACTTCATTCCCAGCTGATTTTTTTTTTCTGTCTATATTCTTTATCCTGGGGTCCTCATTTTAAAATCTGTGACTTTTGGCCTATAAATCCTAACCCAGATACAAGATTCCTTTGCCTTGTTAGTTATCACGAATGCCAAGATCCAGAGAATATGTCACATCAAAAGTTTGCTTTCCTTTGTTTAAAGAGAGCTTCAGAGGAATCTAAATTTAATGATATCAGCCTCTGTTTTTCTTAGTTGAACCACTTGGGTGCTTCTTAGTTTTAGTTTTATCATGAGTTATAGTTGTCCTTGTCATAATGACACAGTAACAAATGGGTTATAGTCAAGTTTCTGGTTTAGATTACAAATAAAACATGAGAAGTAAGAAAAGCCCTTATTTACTGTTACCTAAAAGCCCTGGCTTTGGACAGAGTACATCCAATCGGTAGGATGATATATATATTTTAAGGCTGACAAGGCAACACATAATGTTTCTGTAGATTTTTGAAAGCAAGATCAACTGAGGCATAGGTTCTGGAGATCTATCTTCCTCTCCACTTGCAAAGTTAATCTTTAACCTCACCAAAGTTGATCAACATATTTAAACTTACTACTCATTTCATAGAAGTCATATCAGTCTCAATACAGAAGTGATCTTTTATTACCCATAGCCAAGTATCAGCCTTGAATACTTATCCATAGGTATCTAAGTATGAGACTTCCCAGCCTACAAAATGTTAATACAGAAAATTTACAGATTTCATATGTGCATTGACTCTATCAGTGCCATCTCTGCCTACATACCTCCCGGCTGGTAAGGCAAAAACATTTTTTGATGGCACACACATACATGCAAAGTTGCTCCAGAATTGAAGATTGACTCATAATACAAAAAAAGTAGAAGAAAAACCATTTAGGGTCATGGCCTATGGTTTTACCTGCATGAAGAGTGGGCATATCCTAGGGAGTATTGCTAAGTGGCATGACAGAGCTGCCAAAATGGTTAATAGAACATTAGAACATCCGTTATTTTTGGTCAGGAGCTCCATTCAATTCTTTTTTTTTTTTTTTTTTTTTTTTTGACTGATTTTAGAGGTGGTGGAAGGGCAGAGGGAGAGCTGGGAGAGAGTCTTAAGCAGACTCCACACTGAGCATGGAGCCTGACTCTGGGCCTGATCTCATGACTCTGAGATCAGGACCTGAGCTAAAACTAAGAGTCACATACTTAACCAACCTGCACCACCCAGGTGCCCCCCATTCAATTCTTTAAACACCTTTGTGCATCTAGTATGTACAAGATTCTGTAAAGTTGCTGTGAGGACATAAGATGGATAACACAGGCCCTTAACTCTTAGGGCCTTATAATCTACTAGAGCAGGTCAATAATAAATACAGATTCACACAATTGAGGGGGTGTTAAGTGCTGTAGCCTAGTGACAGGGAAGTAATGAAGGGATACTTCAAATTGGGAAGGGAGGAGGTTGAGGAGTGGGGGGCAGACTTACTTGGGAGGTAGCATCTGATCTAGTTCAGGAAAGATGCAGAGTTTGAGGAGAAGAAAAATGTGAGCGATTAGAAGAAATAAAGAACAGAAGGAAAAATGCAAGATATGTTTGGGTATGAGCTGGGAGTTGCATGGAGCTGAAGTGTAGGGAATAATGGGGATTAAGGCTGGAAAGAGATTGGTGGCAAGACTGGAGTGGGCTGTGAAAGTCACCCTAATTTTTTTGGATGAAAATTGGTTGGGAAACACTGAGTAACATTAGACAAAAATTTGAAGAACCAATTTGATATAAAGAGCTCTACAATGCAATTTGAGAGAATAATGGGACTTTAACGTTTTGCCCTATTGTGGTATATAGGTCATGGTCAGTGATTGATGAAATAAAAAAAAATCTGCCAAGAATTAATTAATGAATTCATTTATATATTATTCAGCCAATAAGTATGGATCGTCATATATAAAAGGTAATGGGAAAGTATTTTCTTAAGAATAAGGTTTAAAAAATCTTTATTGAATGTTTCCTCTCTCTCAAAATTTGTAATTATTCTTTCGATGCAGATGTTTGTCTTTTGATCACAATCAAAGTGGGGATTATAAAAATTGGGCTGAATTGAAGCCAATTATACTATCCCCTGTGTGGACCACTATTAGAATCACATGTATCTGGTGTGTGTTTTTCTGACAGTGGGCACATGTTTATGTGAAGTCATCCATACTCTTGCACTGGTCCCTTGTGCATATCAAACAGCTATGAGGCAGCTGGAAAGATGAGGGACACTATTGATGACCACATAGAATGATAAAGCATTCCTAGTTCTGGGTTCTAACTCCTGTTCTAAGGTGTAATTTGAAAGATTTCAAGAAAGTATAAATACATATTCTCCTTTTAAGTAATTGTGATATGTATAATTTTAATTGATGACTCAGGGGCTATTTGTCAAAGCAATTGTAAATTTCAAACAAAGTGTTTGGTTTGGAGTATGCATGTGCTAGTACTTTGAGTGTGCACTTTTATGTCTCTACTCCCACAAATATCTACATTCAGAAAAGAAGAATGATGTGGAAAGAGGGGTTTTCATTTTTCCCTCTCTCAGAATACATAATTTATTTTGTAATGGGGGGAGGTCAATGCAAAAAGAAGATTCGATTCATAGATTTTTTCTTTATGGACAAAGGGGCTCTATCAATTTAATCAATAAAGCAAAAGCTAGAGTTCTTGCAAAATGGACGATGATGCCTCAGTTACCATAAAAACATTGAAGAAAAAAAGAATGGCTTCAAAATGGCTCATTTTTCAAAAGAGAAGAGGAAAAAAAATTAAATTTGTGATAATTAAATTTTAAAGTGGCAAATCAGTCACACTAAATATTAAAAAGCAGTACTTCTGATCTATCAAAATTAAAAATGTGTGTACTCTGTGACCCAGCAATTCCATTCTGGCAATCTATTTTATGGCAATACTAGTAAAACTGTACTAAAAGATATTTAAAAGAATTCATTCCAGCCATAGTCTTGTATTTATTCAATTCTTGATTAAACACATATTTATTGAGGGCTTCCTGTGTAATAGGCAGCATCCAAAACTCTGAGGACACAGCAGAAAGCAAAGGATACGTGGACACTGTCCTTTTGAATTTCACATTATAATGAGGAAAAGTTGGTAATATAATAAGCAAAATAAAGAGAGAGAGAATTAGAAATTGTGGCCAGTTAAGAAGGTGTTAATTTGGGATGCCTGGGTGGCTCAGTGGTTAAGCGTCTGGCTTTCACTCAGGGCACGATCCCACAGACCTGGGATAGAGTTCTGCATAGAGCCTGCTTTCCCTCTGCCTCTCTCTGTGTGTCTCTCATGAATAAAAAATAAATAAATAAATCTGTTTTTTTTTTTTTTTTTTTAATTTTAAAGAAGGTATTAAGTAGAGTACCGAAATAGAAGAAGCCAGCAACCCCAAGGCCTAAACCAGAGACTGGCTTAAGAAAACAGAAATTTATATTTTCCCTGTTCTGGAGGCTAGGAGTCCAGACCAAGGTGCCATCAGGCTTGGTTTCCGGTGAGATCTTGCACCTGGTTGTAGATCGCTGCCTTCTTACTCTTACTTCTCACACAGTCTTTCTCTGCATGCACACGGGGAGAGGGAGAGTCTCTGGTATCTCATTTTCTTCTTACAAGAACATCAGTCCTATCAGATCAGGGCCCATTTTTACAGACTTATCTAACTTTAATTACTTCCTAAAGTCCCTACCTCCAAATACAGTCACATTGGGGGTTACAGATTTGACATATGAATTTGGGGGGAACACAATGCAGTCCACAGCAAGGGTCAAGAGAAGGAGTGGCTTTGCAAAAGTCTGGGAAGGGGTGCTAGTGGCTTGATCTGGGGTGGTAATGGTGGACATGGAATTAAGTGGTGGATTTATGTTTTGGAAGTAGAACCAAGAGAATTACAACAGGTTGAATGTAAAAGAAAAGAAAGAGGAATCAAGTAGGGCTTGTGGATTTGCCTTGAAAAAAGGGATGGATGGTGGTACATTTAATAAGATGTGGAAGTTTCAAAGAGTAACAGATTTGGAGAGATTTTGAAGGAGAGAATAATTTTGACCCTATTAAGATGCATATCGCATAGATTTATGAATCTCTAGTGCTGAGTAGAGACTGGATTAGGAGTATACATCTGAGAGTCATTGGACATCTCTCCCAAATCTAGTCTCAATCCAATGGCCTTTTCAACCTCTCCACTTTTATTTTTAATACATCTCAAATTTAACGAGTCTTAATATGATCTCTTGATTTTTCCTTCTGTATAGTTTGTATTATGTTAAACAGGTTAAAGTGGAACTATATATCTCAGAATCCCCTTCTGTGGCAATCACACCCTAAGGTGACCATGAGTTAGTTAAACCCTTGTATAATTCCTCTCCTCTTGAGTTCAGGCAGGACCTATGACTTACTTTTAAACAATGGAAAATGAGATACCACTCACGTGAATGTAAGAGACACTGTCTCAGCTGACTGACAGCAAAATTCTCCTGTTAGTCTTGGGAAAGCAAGCTGCCACGTTATGAGAGGGCTGTGGAGATGCCTGTGGCAGGGGACAGTGGGTGGAGGCCACTGTCCTGAAGGCCAAAGTCAATAAGAAGCTGGCAACCCCAAGGCCTAAAACCACAAGAATATGAATTCTGCCAAAAATCTGAATGAGCTTGGAAGAAAGTATTTCTGTAGTCACGCCTCCAGATGAGAATGTAGCCCAGTGGGCACCTTGACTGCAGCCTTGTGAGATCCTGAACAAAGGACCCAAGTAAGCCCTGTCTAGACTTTGACCCATGGGACTATGATAGAACAAATACATATTCTTTTTAAGCTACTAAGTTTATGGTATTTTTTTTTTCTGTGACAGAACCATCACTTTATGGTTCTGGGTTAAAGTTGGTAAGAGATTTGGAGGATGAAGTAGAGGCAACCATTCATTATTCCTTGAAGTTTGTCAAGGTTAGATGTGGAGATAAAGGGGCACAGAGGTGCAAGTTTCAGTTTGTTCTCATTCTCTTCTGCTCTACACCTGGCTCTTCCTTCTACCTGCTGACTCTCTGACCAACAGTGGCCATGGGTCTATGATTTGGTATTGGCCTCACAGGAATGATAGCTACACGGAGGCACAGCTTCCCATTGACATCCCCACAAGTTTCTTCCTGACAGTTCCATTTAGGTGGTCGGTCATGCCAGGGTTTCTTGGACTGGTTGGGTGGCAACTCTATTACCCATCCTCTTACTCCTCTCTCTGGATCTTCACTTTTCCAGCTCTTCCCACAATTATGTGAGTTCTAGCTCCTACAGGAAATCCCCTATCCCCAAATCCATTGTGCTCAGTTTCCTCAACTGAAATGTATCTGATGTACCCTCCAAAGCTGCTTCACCTAGAGTCCTCCTTTTATTCCTAGACAATGACAACTCCATCCTTCCAATGTTTTAGGCCAGAAACTTTAGATTCATCCTCTCTTCGCCTCATATCTACATCTAGTCATTAGGAAATAATTTTGAATTTATTTAACTTCAAGATACACCCAGGATCCTGTCAGTTCTCATCACATTTACTATAACCATCCTGCTCCAAGACATTCTCTTCCACTTCCATCACTGCATAGTCAACTTAACTGGTATCCCTACTTTTAACCTTAACCATCACCCCCATCCACACAGCAATCAGAGTGACATCTTGAAACATGTCAGACCATTGGATTCCTTTGCTCAAAATCTTGTAGTAGCTGTTATGTCATTCAAAGTAGAGACCTGTTCTTGCCCCCCTCTAATTTCCCCTCTGACATCTCCTACCTTCCTCTCCACATGCAAGCTGCACTGCAGCCACATTGGTCTTGTTGTTGTTCCTCAAACATATCAAACAGTCTCCTGCCTTGAGGGTCCTGTACTGGCTGTTTCCTCTGCCTGCAACCCACTCTACCCACAAGTTCGCTTGGGTAACTTCAGCTCATCTTCTCATTGAGACACTCCTAATTAAAACTGTAACCTGGTACTTTCCTCCCCTACTCCTCCTATTTTGGAACCTCCTTTCTTGCTTTCTATTTTCTTTTTTCCAAAGCACTCATCATTCATTTCCACCATATCTTATAATCCATTAATTTATTATGATTATTATTTATTCTTTCTCTCTTTTTACTAGAATGTAAATTGCACAGGGGCAGAGACCTGTATCCCATCCCAAGTGTCTCTAATTGTGCTTCATAGAGAGTAAGTGTTCAAAAATATTTGTGCTATCAATGAATATGGACAGGATTTAAAATGGAGGGATGGGGTGAAGAAGAGAGTGCAGAATTAGTCTCAGAGGAGTCTGAGAAGAGAGTTAGGGAGAGTCTAGGAAGAGAGCATTGGTAGAGGAGAGGGCCCAGCCACAAAGTCAGTGACAGAGGCAGAGTGAGAAAGAGAAGCACAAGGAGAAGAGGATGAGTCAATAACGAAAACCAAGAAGAGACCAGGGAGTAGGAAGAAAACCAGGAGAGTGCGATCTCACAGACACCGAAAGAAGACGATATTTTGTAAAAGGAGGTGTGGTCATCAGTGCCAAATGATGCTGGATTTTTTTTTTTATGATATTGAAATGTCACAGGAGATGTACACAGAAAGGTCTTTGGATTTGGTACTAAGTGGTTTTGAAATAAGCCTTTGAGCGGAATATAGAGACAGAACTCTGGTTGGAGAGGAAGACAGAACCAGATGTTTGGAAGGAGGAGCCGGGACTATTAACATAACTCTTTTGAGAAGTTGGCTGTAAAAGAGAACAAGGAAAGGGGTTGGTAGCTGGGGGAGCCTTGGGCTTGGGCAGTCACATTTTTATTTTGTTAAATAGAACATGTTTGCATTTTGTTAAGAATTGTTCAATAATATTGAAGAGATTGTTAATTTAGAATTAAATATCAGGACTTTCTTCTTGCTTTGCATGTAGAAACCAGGTTAGCCAAAGTTTCGTGTATGGCAAATGGTTATGGATGTGCTCTGCCAGTTAATTTAGAGTTGGCTCTAACATCTACAGCAAAGCCACATTTCATACTAAGAGCTGCCATTGTTGTTTGCTTAGCTCTTTTTGTAGATAAATTTGAAACAATAAATGTCATCAAAAAATGAAGTGGTAGATAAACTACAAGATCCATTATCTATTAGGAACAACGTAATTTTTTATGTTTTAATTAAGTTATTACTTTTGATAAATTGTATCTTCATGTGAAGAGTATACAATGAAAAGTAATCTACCCAGTGGTAAAAAAAAAAAAAAAAAAAAAAAAAGTTATCAGTTTACCATTTTTTTTGTCTTCCTAAAATAGGATAATTATTTTTGAACAGAGTTTTTGCTTTTATGTGTCAGACCTGGTATAAAGTATTTCACTTCATTATCTCACTTCATCTTCACAAAAAGGTATGAGGTTGATAATATGACACATAAGGAAACTGAGGCTTAGAGGAGTTAAGTGACTTGCCCAGGGCCACACTGCCAGTAAATGGCATGGTTACAATTTTATTCCTGTACTATATTGAGTTCAAATGTTCTTGTCAACTGCAATAATGGTCCTAACATTTGAGTTCCAGAACCCATATTTCTTAAAAACAATAGAAGATCCCCCAAAGTTTTTGTTTCTGTGTTTTATATCCACAAATATATGCTATATTAAAAACAAAAGCTGAATAAATTCTAAAAAAAAAGAAAAAGAGCAAAAAGAATACAGAAGCATATATTCTATTAGCCAGCAGTGTGATAACATCCTCACACATTATGTAGCCTTTGGGAAACTCTTCTGTACACTGTGAAAGAATGGGTGTGAGAAAGACACAATGTCTTAATATTAACACGAAAATATTTTTGACCTGGAAGACCCCTTGAAAAAGTTTCTGGGACTCTAAGGGGTTCACAGACTACTCTGAGTGCTACTTAATTACATTATACCTCACTTTAATTGGCAGCCCCGATGAAAGATTAATCAAAGATTTGTTTGAACTTTTGTGCAATGAAGAAAGGAGTCTTGTATTTCCAACTTTTGATAATATACTCACAATACTTGTGATTAAATATGAAATATCCATGTATACATAAGTCTTATTAGTAAAACTTTTAATTAGAGTTAAAGAGTCAAAGTATTATGAAACTCTACTACCTCACTTTGTAGTTGAACCTAAAGTCCCAGATGGCTTAAATCACCTGTGTAAGATCCTATGACACATCAATACTAGCTTTGCAATTGAGTCTGACATTCTCAACTCATGTATGTACACTTTTTTCAATTAAAATTAAAATTATTTGTTTGAAACAAGGAGTCCCAAATTTCTTTGTCATAAATACTGCTACTTGTGAAAGAGAATGGGTTTGAATTTACTCAGAGATTGACCTCTTTTCTTAATAGATCTTCTGTATTACACTTGCATGTTCATGTGTTTGTCCTCTCACTACAAAGTGAACTTTTAGATTAGGACTATTTCTTAGCCTCATATTATCTCAGTTTCCTCAAATGGAAAAAAGGAATAATAGTACTTACCATTTTGAGTTTGTAAACTTTAGTGAGTTTAGCCTTGAAACAGTGTCTGTCATGTAATAGGCATTTAATAGATACTAGATTTTATTATTATAATCCTAAGCATCTAAGGGATACTTCTACACCTAAGATATTCAATAAACGTTCTGGAAGATATGCATGAATAAATGGATGAGTCTAAAGCAATGAATAACTCCTACAGCATTTTTACTGCATAGCACCCTGGCTTGTATGGAGAATATATGAGGGATGATATTTTGAAAAAAGGCATAGCATCTCATGAAAGTAAGCATATCTTTTAAGTTAAATTTATAAACATTATCCTTCTAAGTATTTTTTAATGAAGACCTAGGAGGTATTGGATAAAAATGTACATTAAATGATTGAATAAATGTAAATTCTTCTGTGTTACTGACTTTAATTATTTTGTCTTTAAGCATTTATTTACATATATACACACACACACACACACACACACACTAAACCACATAATAATGAATATGATTTTTCACTTTTATCTATAGGGAGTACAATATGATACAGTTTTTGTGTTTTTTACATAACCTGAAATTGAGGGTGAGCTGAAAAAGATAATACCTTTTGCCAGTGAAGAATAAATAATACCATTAGGTGGAATAGGAAATTTGCAGAGGGAAGTTGGTGCTATGGAACACAAAATGACATTTTTTCCAGAGAGTCTGGGGTATTAGGATGGCAGAGACTCACTCAGTCCCCATGGATCAGGTTATCCTTAGAAATAGGAAAATATGAACAATTTCGATAAATGTAAAAATGTACATAAAATGGGCAATTCTAGAAAAATAAAAAGAGTAAACAAATGCACTCAATAAAAGATCATTCCAGCTTTATAATGAAATGAAACAAAGTCCTGAATCAGCCCCCTACTCCAAAAATGCCCGGGACCAGAGAGTTTTACCAGTGAAGTTTTTTGCTATTGCTTTTAATTAAATCTGAGGGTAACAGATAATTGACATTATGTACAAAGTGTTTAACCAAAATTGGTTAAATGGACCAGATATCAAACTCAATATATGAAATTAGGATGCTAACAAAAGTGGACAATAGCATAACAAGAAAAATATGTAATATATCGAAATCGCTTGAGATTAGATGAAAAAGTCATAATATTAGCATATAGTGTCCAACAGTATACTTAAAAGATATAGTATGATTATATAGGAGTTAGCCCTTAAAAACTGATTTACATATTATTACTTTAATTAGAATTTTAAAAATTCAGCATCATGGAGCCCCTGTGGAAGACAGTAGGGAGGTTCCTCAGAAATTGAAAATAGAACTACCTTGTGATCCAGTAATCGCACTACTGGGTATTCACCCAAAGAATACCAAAAAAAAAAAAAAAAAAAACCACCCCAAAACAAAACCAAAACCAAACCAAAACAAAACAAAACAAAAAAACCAAAACCCAACTAATTTGAAAGCATATATGCAGCATTATTTACAATAGTCAAGTTATGGAAGCAGCCCAAATGTTCATCAATAGATGAATGGATAAAGAAGATGTGGTATGTATATATACAATGGAATATTATTCACTCATAAAAATGAAGTCTTGCATTTGCAACAACATGGATGGATCTAGAGAATATAATGCTAAGTGAAATAAGTTAATCAGAGAAAGACAAATACCATATGATTTCATTCATGTGAATTTAAGAAACAAAACAAATGAACAAAGGAAAAAAAAAAGAGACTCTTACCTATACAGAACAAACAGATGATTACCAGAAGAAAGGTGGGTGAAAGGATGGGTGAAATAGGTGAAGGGGATTAGGAGTACACTTACCATGATGAACACTGAGTAATATATAGGAATTAAAATAAAAAACTATTTAAAAAATAATATGCCCTCTATTCATTACTGTACAAGTAATCTTAGGCAATGCCAGACCACAGAGAAGAGAAATGCAGTAGAGATTATTAGTGCTTATCAAAAATCCATTTACTTTTTTATGTTCCTCAGCCTCCCTACACACATAAATGTATAAATATAAATAAATAAATAATAAATAAATAAATAAAATGACTAATGCACATGGAAAGAAGGGATATTAACCACTTTCAGTCCTGGACCTCAAAAACATCTCACAGAGCTCTCCATCATGCTCTTCCCTATCATGGTCTGTCATTAATATAAGATGGAGAAGGGCACCCAGATCCACTATTGCTTTCCCCACATTTATTGTGTTAAGCACTGATATTTGGAGTTGTATTTGTTACCACAGCATTTCCCATCTTATCCTGACTAATGCAAAGCATATACGCTTGAAAGCATGAGAAGTATGGATGTTGACTACTTAAAAAGTCCAAAGCATCTAAAAATAAATTAGGATCAAATCCAGAAGTCAACCGTATTTTCCAATAAGAGCTATGACACCCAGATTTTAAAACTTTCAATCTGTAGTTATAGAAAAGGTGGGACACGATGTAATCTATATTCTTGCCAAGAGTACTTAGTTACAGGGAACAGAAACTCTTTTTGACTGGTTTAAGGAGAAAGTGAAAGAACAGAATCCAAGCATATGAAATACAGCTTTGTCTCTTTGAAACTGAAAATGGAAATACCATATGATCTAATGATTCCATTACAGGGTCTTCACACCCCCCCCAAAAAATGAAAACACTAATTTGAAAAGATATATGCACCCCTATGTTACTGCAGCAGTATTTACAATAGCCAAGATACGGAAGCAATCCAAGTGTCCATTGATAAATGGATAAAGATGTGGTATGCATATATACAATAGAATACTATGCAGTCATAAAAGAGGATGAGATCATGTCTTTTGTAACAATATGGATAGACATAGAGGGCATTATGCTAAGTGAAATAAGTCAGACTGAGAAAGAAAAATGCCATATAATTTCACTCATAGGTAGAATCTGAAAAACAAAACAAATGAATAAATAAACAAAAAGCAGAATCAGATCTGTAAACATAGACGACAAAATGATGGTTGCTGGGGGTTGGGAAGGTGGGGAAAATGGGTGAACAGGAGTGGGAGATATAGGCTTTCAGTTATGGAATGAATAAGTTATGAGAATTAAAAGATACAGCATAGGGAATATAGCCCATGCTATTTTAATAGCATTGTATGGGGATGGATGGTAGCGACACGTGTGGTGAGCATAGTATAATGCATAGAGATGTTGAATCACCATGTTGTACACCTGAAACTAATATAACATTGTGAATCAACTGTACTCAAAATAAATAAATAAATAAATAAATTGGAAAACTGTCAACTTGGAATTTCTCTTTCTGGGGTTGCATGATTTTTTCATCTCTTTCTCTTGCTTTTCTTCTTGTTGCCCAACATGGGAAACAATTCCCAGTCTAAATAACTTTACAGCTTCAGAGTACTCTTGGCCATCTGACCACCATCTCTGTGTGTCTTCAGAGAGAGGATCTGAGGGATTGTTAGTTGGCGGATGGTTTTGCTG
Source organism: Canis lupus familiaris (assembly GCF_011100685.1). Lineage (NCBI taxonomy): Eukaryota > Metazoa > Chordata > Mammalia > Carnivora > Canidae > Canis > Canis lupus. Next base: position 11,813,887 of record NC_049259.1, read on the forward strand.
GTCTTGGGTCAGCTGTTGCCGAGGAGGGGAAGGGTCAGATAAGTAGAGATCTCTGACCCTAGGTCTCCTTTTTCAGTATTGATTGTAAGTGCTGACAGACCTTGGTGAGAGGATGTATGGTCACCCTAAAAGAAACACTCCCAATGAAGGTCATACCTTTGACCTTCATCATTAGTAGATGGCAACATGGCTAAGGATTGCAATGACTGTCTCTGGAAAGACCCTTCTTCTTGGCAAGGCTGATTAGTGATCTGATGAACATCTTATCTCCGAGATTTGAAGTACTCCTGAAGCCTATACATCAAAAGAATGCTGCAGAATCAGGTAATTTATTGTTTAAATCTGAGTGTCAGTGACCTTTCAAAGTCCTATGAACTGCTCCCTCCATTTTCTGCAACGCCATTGCTGCTCTTACATGAATGCTCATGTCCTGATTTGTTTTTGCTTGTTTGTTTTTCTATCCCTCTTCACATAGCTTCAAGGAGAGGAAATCATGGTATACCCTCAGGTGGAAAGACTTAATTTTTGCCTCCCAAATTCTGAATGTCTTCCCACCTTACTTACTGCTCTCTAGATTCTATGTCATTGCCATAGTCAAGTGGAAGAAGTGCCAACACTTCTAATTTGAAAGTTAGAGGGATGCCATAGTTTGAATCTGGTCAGGAAGCACTCGTGATTGGCACTGCTGGTCCTCATCAGCACCAACTCCCTGCAGCTTGCTTCTCTAGGCTCACCCTCTGCCACCTCATGCTCTGTCCCTGTTTATTTATGGCCTGTGCTCCAGCCTGGTGACTCAGAGGGCCCCGTTATTGCACTCTGTCAAGGCCTTGCTTTAGCTCACGATTTTTCCTCTGTTCAGATTGTGCCTCCATTACTGGCAACTCTCAACCCTCTTAAGAAGAAATTTGACGTCATCTTCATTTGGAAGAGTTTCTTGATGGTCCAGGCAGTTACTTGCTCCTCCTTTCTGCTCTTATATTGTTCATGGCATTTTTACCTTGCATTGCAGTGATTTCATTTACCTGCCTTCTCTCCCCACTAGATCTTGATCTTAGAGGTCAGGGCTGAGGATACCAAAGGTGTTTGACACCTTCTGGGTGCTCAAGAGATTTTCATCAAATGAATACATGATCTTTTATTTAAGTTGATTTTGTTTTTTATAACTATTAATTTAATATTTTATCAAAACATTTTATTAGCAACAGGCTAGCTGTTTAAAAGACCATTATGGAATAGACCTCATTTCTTTGAATCCAGGATTCCATTTATTTCAAGATACAGTTATTTTCTGTATTTCTAAGAAGAAACAAAGTGCTTTCAATTGAATGAAGATACAATGATACAGTGCTTTCTTTATCACTTAGAATTTTTATTTTATGTTTGGGGAAAGGCATCTTTAGACTTGTATGGGCATAGGTTTTTTTTTTTTAATTGTATATTAAGCTGCTGCTTCTGTGCCTTTCTACGTCTACAATAACTTTAATGCAAAATCATAGTGTAATCTTTCTGAAAACATTTTAAGTGGCAATTAAACTCAACGTGTGTAGTACCAACCGTGTACATAACTCAACTGAAGTGACGAGGCTGTGAACAGCATCGATCAAGTTTGTGCAGGCACAGGAAATGATAAATATGTAACAACTGCCACCTACAGCGGTTGTAAAATTGTTAGAGGCACGTGATTTTAGAGATGGAGAAATGTGAAAAAACGTTCATCATAAAAATCAGTGAGATTCCTGTTCTCTGTTTTCTGGGTATCCCTTCTGAATAGAAAAGGACATGCTATGATAAAAACAAACAAACAAAAAACCAGTACATAACTTCTAGTCCATTGACTTTAGCAAAGGGACTTGCTTTTGGTGACAACAATGGTACCAGAAAGCTAAAGTTGTCCTGGTTAAAAGGCTGCTGAAATACACTGCCATCAGACTATGGTAGGACTGGCAGTGGCCTAACACAAAAACCAGACCCAAGAACTCATGAATGATGTCATAAGGATGATTACAAGTGGAAAACATTGGAGCACACATAACTGTTCTGAGAGACACATCTGGCCACTATGTCCAGTGGGTAGTGCTGCTACTTCCAGTTATTCTTGGCCTATGTTCTTTATGCTTTTCATTCTTTCCCCAAAGAGTTTCTCGAAGGGTTACCACAGTGAGTGCTTAGTATATGGAAAGCACTTTCCAAGTGCTTTTTGTATTTTAAGGTGTTCAATCTTTAAACTAACCCCATGAAACAGTCACTACTCTCATTTTTCAGATGAGGAGACAGATGCATGCAAAGACGGGTGAAGCAAATTGTCCACAGGAGTAACTGTCATCAATTATAAGAGGGAAAAGCCAGCATTTGAATGGAGGCATTCCAACTGTACAGTTTGTACCTAAAGTTGGACATGTGCTGGGTATTGCATCAAATTCTCCTTACAACCACCCCCACCAGTACCACCAGACTTTGGAAGGTGGAAACCAACCTATACCATATCTTGATGTAGATGTTTTCTCACTTCTTTTTTCCCAGGGAACCAAGGAAGGCTTCCTCTGCTTTTTGACCTAAGCCTGTTTGTGTAAATTCTGCTCCCTGTTGAGTCAGGCTGAAGGGTCATCTGAAGGGAAATAGAGGCTGCTTCTCAAATGTGCACTTTTTCTTTTTTTTCTTTTCTTTTTTTGCCTATAAGTCAGGAAAAGCAGACTTAATGAGCCAAAAATGATAACACTTGAGGCTAAGAGAAAAGATATTGTAAAGATAGAACACTGAGCAACTTTCACAATTTACTTGTACAAGGCTCCAAAGGGGTTAACTGGTTATCAGCAATCAGAACTCAGGTGATTTAGACAGGTACTGGTGGCACACTTAAGCAGCTGTGGCATGATATTGAGCTGTTGCTTTGAAAACAATATAATAGGATTTAAATTTTCTTCTTTTCTTTGGATTTTTCAGTTAATATTGGAATTAAATTAAAGCATTAAGTCAACCAGCTTAGTGTAAAGCAAATTATGTCAGGTTCACCATTGAGGGCTTCGTTATGGAATATCTATTGACTCAAGCTTATTAACTTGTAAATCCTCTAGTTTTAGATTATGATCTATTGATTATCTGCTTTTATTTGAGTTTTAAATGAATAAACAAAAAGAAATGATCATGGTTTAGTCATTACACCTTAAGAGAAAATGTACTTAAGCCAAGAATACTTAATTAAAAATAAAAACAACTTTTATTTTTGCTGAGAACTAGGAGTTGTGGTTTTTATTTCCAGTTAGGCAAATCAAACATTAATTTTAATTTTGCGTAATTGTTTTTAGTAGACAATTTGGACAAAACAGGAAAAAAGTTTATCACTGAGGATAGAAAGTGTTGAGAATCTAAATGCTTTAAACAGTCAACTTACATTCAGAAGCACTGAATTCAAGTTTTGGCTCTGTCACTCACACTAGGAAGCCCTTAGGCAAGTCATTTACTGTTTCTGAGTGCTGGTGTCTAAAAATATCTTTCTCATGGACTTTGTGAAGATTCTTCACAAAGAAGAATCTCTTTCACTCTTCACTTTGTGAAGATTAAACCAAGTGATCTTTCTGAAAGGGCCTGGTACATAGTTAGTACTCAAGAAAAGTGCTCTGAATCGAATCCTTGCTAATATAAGCAGCTAAGGAAATATGGGCTTCTGTTGATTTCAAAGGGTAATTGTTTAAATTCGATTTTATGCTTTGTTTAAAGCTCTCATCAAAGAAAAGTGCTGAAATTGGTTTACAGTCTGAAGGTCAAATCTGCAGTCAAATATTCATTTAGCATCTACTTTTATCTAGCGTGGTGCTAGGCACGAAAGGCAGTGGAAAAGAAGTGGAAGACAGGCAAATCCTGGATTTCAGGAATTGCAACTCATTAGGAATGGGAGACTCACATTCATGAAGCCACATAGAAAAACACATGGAAATAAGCACTAAAGATATATATACATAGGAAGTCATCAGGGGCTTAAGCATTCACAAAGGACTCTACAGAAAGGATGCACTTTAAGTAACGATATAGGAAGTGTGCTGGATACAGAAAGTAGCACTGTATCAGTCAATGCAAGATTTAGGCAATTAAAAAATATATATTTGTAGATTTTATTTATTTATTTATTCATGAGAGACACAGAGAGAGGCAGGCACATAGGCAAAGGGAGAAGCAGGCTTCCTATAGGGAGGGAGCCTGATGTGGCACTCGATCCCAGGACCTGGGGATCACGACCTGAGCCAAAGGCAGATGTTCAATCCCTGAGCCACCCAGGTGCCCCAAAACATGTTTAAAACTCATTTTAAAAATCATACAGTCAAAAGGAATTTACACTTAGCAGTGTGGCCTTCTAATCTGCTGCAGAAATCCCAGAAGACAGTGGGTAAAAAGGCAGGGAGGGGAGGCATCTTTTCAACATAATAAGAACGAAAGACCATGTTGCAGAAGTTTCATTTACTGTAACCAAGACTGGAATCTGCTGATTTAGAGATATAGAAGAGAAATGATTCCATAATAATTTCATAGAAATTGTTGCCTTGCAATTGGACTACCTTGTGCAACTAGACAAGGAAGCAAAAAAAAAAAAAGATCATTTACTGGTGGCTGACACAATTGATGAGAAAAACTAGGGATGCTGTTACATAATGAAGCTTTAAGGGAAGCTCATGCATGAGCAGCCTAGAAATGTTTCCCCACCCTCTCCCTTTTGTGGATCACCTTGCCAGGTTAATCAAAGACTACTGCAAGCTGATGAACTTTTGAACTAGAACTCAGATCCTTAGAAAGGAGTTTGGTTGATCTCATCAACCAAATCGTCCCTATTATTTAGAGAGATAATAAAGGAAAGGCATAAAAATTACTACTGGTCTCTTGACTTATTGTATAGAAATAAATTCTATAAATGATATGGTTTTTGTTTCTTGTTGTGTCATGCATATAAATATTTATTTATTCTCTTCTTTTAGCCCACTCTTGTGTATCTGACATGTTGGAGTGGTTACATTTAGCTTTGGGGCTATAAATGATCAAAAAACTGGACTACAAAATAACTAGAGAAAGATTGGAGACCGTTACCAAGAGCACCTGGGCTTGAAGCTGGCTTTTATAATTGGAAGAGACTTACCAGGTTTGCCTGGAGTGTGGGGACATTTTGAAAGAATGTACAAGAAGAAATAAAATTTATTAGAAAGCCAAGGGATGGACTGGCATTCAGGGAAGACTTCATTACCAGTGTGTGAATGATATAAACCCAATGAACAGTTTTGGAAACTAGGAAAATATATTACACATCTGATGGTTGAGATTTAAATTCCTAAGCAACAAGCATTGATCTGCCCAAGATGTATCAGCAGCTGAACATGATCTTTCAGAATCCTGGGCTGAAGGTCAATACATATGCTAATGGGTCCTGGGAATTAACTGGACTCCCAGACCCTTGAAGTCCAGAATCTGATTATATCCTTGTTCCTGAACTAAAATTCTTCTCCCAGTTAACTGCATGGTTTTCTCCTTCCTCCTAATCTCTGTCCCAGTGTTACCCTCTTGTGAAGCCATCCCTTGCTTCCCTACATTAAATATCACCCTCCCTGTCCCAAAAGCCTAATGCCTTCCCCACTCCCACAACTGTCCCATTGAACCAACACAACACCTCTGATCACTCATCTATGATTTTTTTCTATTGCCCTTATCATATGTTTATATATCAAGCATATATATACATATTTAATATATATTATACAAATATAAAATATATACCTATAAAGTATATGTATGTGTTTTATAAGCATATAAGTATATACGTTTATAAGTATATATGTATGTGAATTTATCTTGTTTTTGGTCTTTCTCCACTAGAATAAAAGCTTCAAGAAGGAAGGAATTTGGTCTGGTGTATTCACTGCTATATACCCAGTCGGCACATATTAAGTGCATGTTGACTTGGTAAGTAAATGAATGAATGAAGTTCTGGATCAGTTGCTAGAAAGGGAAGAAGGGGGTAGGGGTTTAAAACATGGAGGAACTGGAAATAATTATCTCATTTACTTATTTGCTTTTAGCACATAGTGGTAAATTATAGTTTATGGATCCATGCTAAGTGGCTTATGTATTATATTATCTGGTTTTAACTATACTATCTTTGCAAACATGGGTGACATTCAAGATTCCTGAAAGAATGAAAAAACATGGTTCAAATATCATACTAATAATTCATACATAAATGCAGAGCAAGTAATGGCTAATTTGATACTTACTACTTTTGGTGCGAGCTCATAACTAGCCACAGTATGAGGTATAAACACTCATAATCCAGTCATATTTGGCCAAAATTTGACAAAGACATTTGAAATCATGAAGGAGACCACTGGAAAATGGATTGATATCTAGTATCATTAATGACTTCAATAAGTGCATGTTGTGCATTGAGGTACTAGCTAATGATACTGGTAGCTCATGATTAACCAAATATCCTATTGATAATTTTATCCATATCTACACCTTTAAAAATTTCTATTTTCATAGTGTAAGTAACCTTTGTTCACTAGCGCATACTTTATAATCTACAAATAAGTAATGGGGATGTGTGTTACAAAAGTTATTATTTATAGGAGTGGAATTTCTGAAAAGTTTGGAGACACCTGGTTTATGTTAACATTCTTCCCGCAGCAAAGCCATTATTAAGATGGAAAACAGCAAAATCATTTTCCTCTCTGAAAAAATAAAATGGAATCCGATCACTAGCTTATCACGAAGAAATTCTAAAATAAGGACAAGTAACTCACTTATGTTGCTGCCTTGTAATGGACAAAATCCAGGAGTACTTTTTGGAAGATAAATGCTTAAAGATAATTTGTTAAAAAAAAATCTCATCCCCTTGACTAATTTCCCAGTGGGAAGTGCTGACTATTATTGATAAAAATGATACCGATGGTCACTGCCCAGATGGCACTTTGAAGAATATAGTTGGAGACAAAAACCCTATAAAATGTGCATGTCACAAAATCCTACTAAACCTCTATTACGCACTTGGGCTATTATAGCCAATTACACTGTTACATTTATTTTATTAGTTCTTTTGACGATTTCTCAGTTTGAATAATTTGATTTAAATTCTCTGTTAAACCTAAAGACTAGAATGAAGAAGAACAAGGCAAACATAAGCGGTTCGGCAAGGTATAAAATATTTACACCGCTTCTCACTCCCGTATTACTTACAAGATTGCAAGTAATCAGTTACTCTGCAAAAGGTAGTTGGGAGGGAAGCGGGAAGCCAGGGGGACACAGGGCAGTCCCCATCCCAGGGAAGTGATGTTCAGTTATCATGGTGACTGTCATCTTAACAATCGCGCAAGTGCATCATTCCCTGCGGGTGACTAGAAACAGATGAAGAGGAGCTGAAAAATGGGAGAATTTTCCTTGTCTCATGTCTCTCTGATAACTAGTCAGACTACAGAGCATGAAAGATGAGGGCTACCCAATTCAAACCAGAGCACGTAGTTACCATCTGGGCATTTTAAAAGTAGGACACATGAAATGCTCAGATGTATCCCCCAACAGGGTGCAATAATACAGCAGTAAAAAGAAAACTGCAGTGAACTATGGCCACTTCCACACTTGCAATCATTCTAGTACAGGAAGAGGCAAGGATTTTCCAAAAACCTTTGCTCAGGTTCATCCTAACCGCTCCCACGTTTGGTGCACAGAGGGCTTGCACGTTTTAGCAGTCCGACGTGGAAATACACGCACCCAGCAGGGGGCACTCTCCTGGTGGAAAGAAAGGGGCTGGACCCCCTCCTGGATAGAGCCCTGGGCTTGAGGGCTCCAAATGGAAAATATTCAGTAGGCCACACATACACTAAAATAGTCATTTCCTTTCAGAAGCACTCACTGCTGAAACAAATATTGACTTTTAAAATGATATATTTGGCTTTCAAAGGTACCCAGTTGAGTAATTTCTTTCAGATCCTGCCAAATGCAGATCCTTAATTTTCTGAACAAAAATTACTAAGTTCTTCAAGAGTTAGGAAGCAAGGAGCCTCAATGCTACATGCTTTTAGATCTTTGAAGGTGAGACTTCAGAATTTCTTATTTCTGGAAGCCTCAACCGGCTTCTATAGAGCCTCCAGGCATGCAATCTAGTAACACTGCTACATCGTCTAAGTTACTGCTCAGTTAAAAAACCCTCAAACCCTCACTGCCTTCTAGCTTCTGCTATACATTTTGCAAGGAGAGAGAACATTATTGATAGGAACAAATGCCAGACATACAGAAACATATCATCTTGGCCACAAAATGAAAATGCGTAAGTTGGTATGTTTAAAACCTATATTTTAATGGAATTTTAATTATGTTGATCGATCAGTTCATAATCCCTGCCTAACTTCTTTCATATTTGCAAAAATGAATATTTACAAGATCAAGTAAATTCACAGGTTTCTCATTTGGTTGGGTTGCGGCTTGATGAGTAGAGAGGCTACAAAATGGCATCGCTTGTAAAACAAGGCATCAAAATATCCTAATGAAACTAATAATCGCTGGGAGTAATTTAAGACTGCATTTCTGCCTTAGGAAGGAAAGAAACTAAGGAAATACCAATGAGACAATTCACAAGAATACATTTTAGGAAGAAAATTTAGCAAAGTGAATATTTAAAATTTAAATTTCCATTTAAATTACCTTGCTTCCAGATGAAAATTCCGGATACATTTAAGAGGGAAATTCCTCCAGATTTTTTTCTGGAATTTCCCCAGATATTTCTTTTTCTCATCTCTTCATGCATCATTTTTTATTCTACTACTTGTTAAGAATTCTTATTAGCCAATCTAACCATTCAATTTATCCTGCCTATTTTGTAATGAATAAATAGCACATACTGTTAATTGGCCACCTGGGGCTCAAGGAGGGGAAATATGGAGTTGATGTCTGAACACTGTAATGTGCTGACAACATATTGACCACACTCTATTTCACAAGATTTAAAATCAGGCTTCCTTGCCCTATTCGCCCCTCCCTACCCTTGCTTCATTTCTTGACCGTCTGTGAGACTAATATAATTTTTTTAAAGTGATTTATTTCTAACAGATGTGATCATCCAGCCGCAGGGACCGGGATGCACACTGTCCCTAACAACTTTAATTTCTGGATATAATAAGCATATATTCCACTAATCAATAATTATCGTTCTGTTAAGGAAAAAAAAAAAGATGCCAAGGCATGAGGTACAATGACCAGGTCCTTCTGGGCAAAGAGGACAAGTAGATGGGCTCTCCAGGGCTTGACTATGCTCAACCTAAATGTGCTAATTATTGTATTTCTAGAGTGTGGTAGGTCACAAAGGAAGAAAATTAGTCATGGTTTAATGTGCACAGCAATGGTGGGGAAGCTAATTTTAGGTCTACATTAGGTTTCTTTGTAAATCAGAAATTGCACCAGGTGACATAAGGAAAGATGGCAGCGTGGGTCCTGGTATAGAGCCTGCCTATGAGACAATTGCAGAAGAGAGATCCACTCTACCTTCCCTCCTGCTCCTTAAGGGACTCTTGGGGCATCTCAAGGGCAGGTGTTGGAGGGGTGCCCTAACGGTCAGTGCTGTTTCTGAATGCTGATGACATTAATAATAAGTTAATCAGAGAAAGACAAATACCATATGATTTCATTCATGTGAAATTTAAGAAACAAAACAAATGAACAAAGGAAAAAAAAAAGAGACTCTTACCTATACAGAACAAACAGATGATTACCAGAAGAAAGGTGGGTGAAAGGATGGGTGAAATAGGTGAAGGGGATTAGGAGTACACTTACCATGATGAACACTGAGTAATATATAGGAATTAAAATAAAAAACTATTTAAAAAATAATATGCCCTCTATTCATTACTGTACAAGTAATCTTAGGCAATGCCAGACCACAGAGAAGAGAAATGCAGTAGAGATTATTAGTGCTTATCAAAAATCCATTTACTTTTTTATGTTCCTCAGCCTCCCTACACACATAAATGTATAAATATAAATAAATAAATAATAAATAAATAAATAAAATGACTAATGCACATGGAAAGAAGGGATATTAACCACTTTCAGTCCTGGACCTCAAAAACATCTCACAGAGCTCTCCATCATGCTCTTCCCTATCATGGTCTGTCATTAATATAAGATGGAGAAGGGCACCCAGATCCACTATTGCTTTCCCCACATTTATTGTGTTAAGCACTGATATTTGGAGTTGTATTTGTTACCACAGCATTTCCCATCTTATCCTGACTAATGCAAAGCATATACGCTTGAAAGCATGAGAAGTATGGATGTTGACTACTTAAAAAGTCCAAAGCATCTAAAAATAAATTAGGATCAAATCCAGAAGTCAACCGTATTTTCCAATAAGAGCTATGACACCCAGATTTTAAAACTTTCAATCTGTAGTTATAGAAAAGGTGGGACACGATGTAATCTATATTCTTGCCAAGAGTACTTAGTTACAGGGAACAGAAACTCTTTTTGACTGGTTTAAGGAGAAAGTGAAAGAACAGAATCCAAGCATATGAAATACAGCTTTGTCTCTTTGAAACTGAAAATGGAAATACCATATGATCTAATGATTCCATTACAGGGTCTTCACACCCCCCCCAAAAAATGAAAACACTAATTTGAAAAGATATATGCACCCCTATGTTACTGCAGCAGTATTTACAATAGCCAAGATACGGAAGCAATCCAAGTGTCCATTGATAAATGGATAAAGATGTGGTATGCATATATACAATAGAATACTATGCAGTCATAAAAGAGGATGAGATCATGTCTTTTGTAACAATATGGATAGACATAGAGGGCATTATGCTAAGTGAAATAAGTCAGACTGAGAAAGAAAAATGCCATATAATTTCACTCATAGGTAGAATCTGAAAAACAAAACAAATGAATAAATAAACAAAAAGCAGAATCAGATCTGTAAACATAGACGACAAAATGATGGTTGCTGGGGGTTGGGAAGGTGGGGAAAATGGGTGAACAGGAGTGGGAGATACAGGCTTTCAGTTATGGAATGAATAAGTTATGAGAATTAAAAGATACAGCATAGGGAATACAGCCCATGCTATTTTAATAGCATTGTATGGGGATGGATGGTAGCGACACGTGTGGTGAGCATGATATAATGCATAGAGATGTTGAATCACCATGTTGTACACCTGAAACTAATATAACATTGTGAATCAACTGTACTCAAAATAAATAAATAAATAAATAAATTGGAAAACTGTCAACTTGGAATTTCTCTTTCTGGGGTTGCATGATTTTTTCATCTCTTTCTCTTGCTTTTCTTCTTGTTGCCCAACATGGGAAACAATTCCCAGTCTAAATAACTTTACAGCTTCAGAGTACTCTTGGCCATCTGACCACCATCTCTGTGTGTCTTCAGAGAGAGGATCTGAGGGATTGTTAGTTGGCGGATGGTTTTGCTGGTCTTGGGTCAGCTGTTGCCGAGGAGGGGAAGGGTCAGATAAGTAGAGATCTCTGACCCTAGGTCTCCTTTTTCAGTATTGATTGTAAGTGCTGACAGACCTTGGTGAGAGGATGTATGGTCACCCTAAAAGAAACACTCCCAATGAAGGTCATACCTTTGACCTTCATCATTAGTAGATGGCAACATGGCTAAGGATTGCAATGACTGTCTCTGGAAAGACCCTTCTTCTTGGCAAGGCTGATTAGTGATCTGATGAACATCTTATCTCCGAGATTTGAAGTACTCCTGAAGCCTATACATCAAAAGAATGCTGCAGAATCAGGTAATTTATTGTTTAAATCTGAGTGTCAGTGACCTTTCAAAGTCCTATGAACTGCTCCCTCCATTTTCTGCAACGCCATTGCTGCTCTTACATGAATGCTCATGTCCTGATTTGTTTTTGCTTGTTTGTTTTTCTATCCCTCTTCACATAGCTTCAAGGAGAGGAAATCATGGTATACCCTCAGGTGGAAAGACTTAATTTTTGCCTCCCAAATTCTGAATGTCTTCCCACCTTACTTACTGCTCTCTAGATTCTATGTCATTGCCATAGTCAAGTGGAAGAAGTGCCAACACTTCTAATTTGAAAGTTAGAGGGATGCCATAGTTTGAATCTGGTCAGGAAGCACTCGTGATTGGCACTGCTGGTCCTCATCAGCACCAACTCCCGCAGCTTGCTTCTCTAGGCTCACCCTCTGCCACCTCATGCTCTGTCCCTGTTTATTTATGGCCTGTGCTCCAGCCTGGTGACTCAGAGGGCCCCGTTATTGCACTCTGTCAAGGCCTTGCTTTAGCTCACGATTTTTCCTCTGTTCAGATTGTGCCTCCATTACTGGCAACTCTCAACCCTCTTAAGAAGAAATTTGACGTCATCTTCATTTGGAAGAGTTTCTTGATGGTCCAGGCAGTTACTTGCTCCTCCTTTCTGCTCTTATATTGTTCATGGCATTTTTACCTTGCATTGCAGTGATTTCATTTACCTGCCTTCTCTCCCCACTAGATCTTGATCTTAGAGGTCAGGGCTGAGGATACCAAAGGTGTTTGACACCTTCTGGGTGCTCAAGAGATTTTCATCAAATGAATACATGATCTTTTATTTAAGTTGATTTTGTTTTTTATAACTATTAATTTAATATTTTATCAAAACATTTTATTAGCAACAGGCTAGCTGTTTAAAAGACCATTATGGAATAGACCTCATTTCTTTGAATCCAGGATTCCATTTATTTCAAGATACAGTTATTTTCTGTATTTCTAAGAAGAAACAAAGTGCTTTCAATTGAATGAAGATACAATGATACAGTGCTTTCTTTATCACTTAGAATTTTTATTTTATGTTTGGGGAAAGGCATCTTTAGACTTGTATGGGCATAGGTTTTTTTTTTTTAATTGTATATTAAGCTGCTGCTTCTGTGCCTTTCTACGTCTACAATAACTTTAATGCAAAATCATAGTGTAATCTTTCTGAAAACATTTTAAGTGGCAATTAAACTCAACGTGTGTAGTACCAACCGTGTACATAACTCAACTGAAGTGACGAGGCTGTGAACAGCATCGATCAAGTTTGTGCAGGCACAGGAAATGATAAATATGTAACAACTGCCACCTACAGCGGTTGTAAAATTGTTAGAGGCACGTGATTTTAGAGATGGAGAAATGTGAAAAAACGTTCATCATAAAAATCAGTGAGATTCCTGTTCTCTGTTTTCTGGGTATCCCTTCTGAATAGAAAAGGACATGCTATGATAAAAACAAACAAACAAAAAACCAGTACATAACTTCTAGTCCATTGACTTTAGCAAAGGGACTTGCTTTTGGTGACAACAATGGTACCAGAAAGCTAAAGTTGTCCTGGTTAAAAGGCTGCTGAAATACACTGCCATCAGACTATGGTAGGACTGGCAGTGGCCTAACACAAAAACCAGACCCAAGAACTCATGAATGATGTCATAAGGATGATTACAAGTGGAAAACATTGGAGCACACATAACTGTTCTGAGAGACACATCTGGCCACTATGTCCAGTGGGTAGTGCTGCTACTTCCAGTTATTCTTGGCCTATGTTCTTTATGCTTTTCATTCTTTCCCCAAAGAGTTTCTCGAAGGGTTACCACAGTGAGTGCTTAGTATATGGAAAGCACTTTCCAAGTGCTTTTTGTATTTTAAGGTGTTCAATCTTTAAACTAACCCCATGAAACAGTCACTACTCTCATTTTTCAGATGAGGAGACAGATGCATGCAAAGACGGGTGAAGCAAATTGTCCACAGGAGTAACTGTCATCAATTATAAGAGGGAAAAGCCAGCATTTGAATGGAGGCATTCCAACTGTACAGTTTGTACCTAAAGTTGGACATGTGCTGGGTATTGCATCAAATTCTCCTTACAACCACCCCCACCAGTACCACCAGACTTTGGAAGGTGGAAACCAACCTATACCATATCTTGATGTAGATGTTTTCTCACTTCTTTTTTCCCAGGGAACCAAGGAAGGCTTCCTCTGCTTTTTGACCTAAGCCTGTTTGTGTAAATTCTGCTCCCTGTTGAGTCAGGCTGAAGGGTCATCTGAAGGGAAATAGAGGCTGCTTCTCAAATGTGCACTTTTTCTTTTTTTTCTTTTCTTTTTTTGCCTATAAGTCAGGAAAAGCAGACTTAATGAGCCAAAAATGATAACACTTGAGGCTAAGAGAAAAGATATTGTAAAGATAGAACACTGAGCAACTTTCACAATTTACTTGTACAAGGCTCCAAAGGGGTTAACTGGTTATCAGCAATCAGAACTCAGGTGATTTAGACAGGTACTGGTGGCACACTTAAGCAGCTGTGGCATGATATTGAGCTGTTGCTTTGAAAACAATATAATAGGATTTAAATTTTCTTCTTTTCTTTGGATTTTTCAGTTAATATTGGAATTAAATTAAAGCATTAAGTCAACCAGCTTAGTGTAAAGCAAATTATGTCAGGTTCACCATTGAGGGCTTCGTTATGGAATATCTATTGACTCAAGCTTATTAACTTGTAAATCCTCTAGTTTTAGATTATGATCTATTGATTATCTGCTTTTATTTGAGTTTTAAATGAATAAACAAAAAGAAATGATCATGGTTTAGTCATTACACCTTAAGAGAAAATGTACTTAAGCCAAGAATACTTAATTAAAAATAAAAACAACTTTTATTTTTGCTGAGAACTAGGAGTTGTGGTTTTTATTTCCAGTTAGGCAAATCAAACATTAATTTTAATTTTGCGTAATTGTTTTTAGTAGACAATTTGGACAAAACAGGAAAAAAGTTTATCACTGAGGATAGAAAGTGTTGAGAATCTAAATGCTTTAAACAGTCAACTTACATTCAGAAGCACTGAATTCAAGTTTTGGCTCTGTCACTCACACTAGGAAGCCCTTAGGCAAGTCATTTACTGTTTCTGAGTGCTGGTGTCTAAAAATATCTTTCTCATGGACTTTGTGAAGATTCTTCACAAAGAAGAATCTCTTTCACTCTTCACTTTGTGAAGATTAAACCAAGTGATCTTTCTGAAAGGGCCTGGTACATAGTTAGTACTCAAGAAAAGTGCTCTGAATCGAATCCTTGCTAATATAAGCAGCTAAGGAAATATGGGCTTCTGTTGATTTCAAAGGGTAATTGTTTAAATTCGATTTTATGCTTTGTTTAAAGCTCTCATCAAAGAAAAGTGCTGAAATTGGTTTACAGTCTGAAGGTCAAATCTGCAGTCAAATATTCATTTAGCATCTACTTTTATCTAGCGTGGTGCTAGGCACGAAAGGCAGTGGAAAAGAAGTGGAAGACAGGCAAATCCTGGATTTCAGGAATTGCAACTCATTAGGAATGGGAGACTCACATTCATGAAGCCACATAGAAAAACACATGGAAATAAGCACTAAAGATATATATACATAGGAAGTCATCAGGGGCTTAAGCATTCACAAAGGACTCTACAGAAAGGATGCACTTTAAGTAACGATATAGGAAGTGTGCTGGATACAGAAAGTAGCACTGTATCAGTCAATGCAAGATTTAGGCAATTAAAAAATATATATTTGTAGATTTTATTTATTTATTTATTCATGAGAGACACAGAGAGAGGCAGGCACATAGGCAAAGGGAGAAGCAGGCTTCCTATAGGGAGGGAGCCTGATGTGGCACTCGATCCCAGGACCTGGGGATCACGACCTGAGCCAAAGGCAGATGTTCAATCCCTGAGCCACCCAGGTGCCCCAAAACATGTTTAAAACTCATTTTAAAAATCATACAGTCAAAAGGAATTTACACTTAGCAGTGTGGCCTTCTAATCTGCTGCAGAAATCCCAGAAGACAGTGGGTAAAAAGGCAGGGAGGGGAGGCATCTTTTCAACATTATAAGAACGAAAGACCATGTTGCAGAAGTTTCATTTACTGTAACCAAGACTGGAATCTGCTGATTTAGAGATATAGAAGAGAAAAGATTCCATAATAATTTCATAGAAATTGTTGCCTTGCAATTGGACTACCTTGTGCAACTAGACAAGGAAGCAAAAAAAAAAGATCATTTACTGGTGGCTGACACAATTGATGAGAAAAACTAGGGATGCTGTTACATAATGAAGCTTTAAGGGAAGCTCATGCATGAGCAGCCTAGAAATGTTTCCCCACCCTCTCCCTTTTGTGGATCACCTTGCCAGGTTAATCAAAGAGCTACTGCAAGCTGATGAACTTTTGAACTAGAACTCAGATCCTTAGAAAGGAGTTTGGTTGATCTCATCAACCAAATCGTCCCTATTATTTAGAGAGATAATAAAGGAAAGGCATAAAAATTACTACTGGTCTCTTGACTTATTGTATAGAAATAAATTCTATAAATGATATGGTTTTTGTTTCTTGTTGTGTCATGCATATAAATATTTATTTATTCTCTTCTTTTAGCCCACTCTTGTGTATCTGACATGTTGGAGTGGTTACATTTAGCTTTGGGGCTATAAATGATCAAAAAACTGGACTACAAAATAACTAGAGAAAGATTGGAGACCGTTACCAAGAGCACCTGGGCTTGAAGCTGGCTTTTATAATTGGAAGAGACTTACCAGGTTTGCCTGGAGTGTGGGGACATTTTGAAAGAATGTACAAGAAGAAATAAAATTTATTAGAAAGCCAAGGGATGGACTGGCATTCAGGGAAGACTTCATTACCAGTGTGTGAATGATATAAACCCAATGAACAGTTTTGGAAACTAGGAAAATATATTACACATCTGATGGTTGAGATTTAAATTCCTAAGCAACAAGCATTGATCTGCCCAAGATGTATCAGCAGCTGAACATGATCTTTCAGAATCCTGGGCTGAAGGTCAATACATATGCTAATGGGTCCTGGGAATTAACTGGACTCCCAGACCCTTGAAGTCCAGAATCTGATTATATCCTTGTTCCTGAACTAAAATTCTTCTCCCAGTTAACTGCATGGTTTTCTCCTTCCTCCTAATCTCTGTCCCAGTGTTACCCTCTTGTGAAGCCATCCCTTGCTTCCCTACATTAAATATCACCCTCCCTGTCCCAAAAGCCTAATGCCTTCCCCACTCCCACAACTGTCCCATTGAACCAACACAACACCTCTGATCACTCATCTATGATTTTTTTCTATTGCCCTTATCATATGTTTATATATCAAGCATATATATACATATTTAATATATATTATACAAATATAAAATATATACCTATAAAGTATATGTATGTGTTTTATAAGCATATAAGTATATACGTTTATAAGTATATATGTATGTGAATTTATCTTGTTTTTGGTCTTTCTCCACTAGAATAAAAGCTTCAAGAAGGAAGGAATTTGGTCTGGTGTATTCACTGCTATATACCCAGTCGGCACATATTAAGTGCATGTTGACTTGGTAAGTAAATGAATGAATGAAGTTCTGGATCAGTTGCTAGAAAGGGAAGAAGGGGGTAGGGGTTTAAAACATGGAGGAACTGGAAATAATTATCTCATTTACTTATTTGCTTTTAGCACATAGTGGTAAATTATAGTTTATGGATCCATGCTAAGTGGCTTATGTATTATATTATCTGGTTTTAACTATACTATCTTTGCAAACATGGGTGACATTCAAGATTCCTGAAAGAATGAAAAAACATGGTTCAAATATCATACTAATAATTCATACATAAATGCAGAGCAAGTAATGGCTAATTTGATACTTACTACTTTTGGTGCGAGCTCATAACTAGCCACAGTATGAGGTATAAACACTCATAATCCAGTCATATTTGGCCAAAATTTGACAAAGACATTTGAAATCATGAAGGAGACCACTGGAAAATGGATTGATATCTAGTATCATTAATGACTTCAATAAGTGCATGTTGTGCATTGAGGTACTAGCTAATGATACTGGTAGCTCATGATTAACCAAATATCCTATTGATAATTTTATCCATATCTACACCTTTAAAAATTTCTATTTTCATAGTGTAAGTAACCTTTGTTCACTAGCGCATACTTTATAATCTACAAATAAGTAATGGGGATGTGTGTTACAAAAGTTATTATTTATAGGAGTGGAATTTCTGAAAAGTTTGGAGACACCTGGTTTATGTTAACATTCTTCCCGCAGCAAAGCCATTATTAAGATGGAAAACAGCAAAATCATTTTCCTCTCTGAAAAAATAAAATGGAATCCGATCACTAGCTTATCACGAAGAAATTCTAAAATAAGGACAAGTAACTCACTTATGTTGCTGCCTTGTAATGGACAAAATCCAGGAGTACTTTTTGGAAGATAAATGCTTAAAGATAATTTGTTAAAAAAAAATCTCATCCCCTTGACTAATTTCCCAGTGGGAAGTGCTGACTATTATTGATAAAAATGATACCGATGGTCACTGCCCAGATGGCACTTTGAAGAATATAGTTGGAGACAAAAACCCTATAAAATGTGCATGTCACAAAATCCTACTAAACCTCTATTACGCACTTGGGCTATTATAGCCAATTACACTGTTACATTTATTTTATTAGTTCTTTTGACGATTTCTCAGTTTGAATAATTTGATTTAAATTCTCTGTTAAACCTAAAGACTAGAATGAAGAAGAACAAGGCAAACATAAGCGGTTCGGCAAGGTATAAAATATTTACACCGCTTCTCACTCCCGTATTACTTACAAGATTGCAAGTAATCAGTTACTCTGCAAAAGGTAGTATGCTGGGAGGGAAGCGGGAAGCCAGGGGGACACAGGGCAGTCCCCATCCCAGGGAAGTGATGTTCAGTTATCATGGTGACTGTCATCTTAACAATCGCGCAAGTGCATCATTCCCTGCGGGTGACTAGAAACAGATGAAGAGGAGCTGAAAAATGGGAGAATTTTCCTTGTCTCATGTCTCTCTGATAACTAGTCAGACTACAGAGCATGAAAGATGAGGGCTACCCAATTCAAACCAGAGCACGTAGTTACCATCTGGGCATTTTAAAAGTAGGACACATGAAATGCTCAGATGTATCCCCCAACAGGGTGCAATAATACAGCAGTAAAAAGAAAACTGCAGTGAACTATGGCCACTTCCACACTTGCAATCATTCTAGTACAGGAAGAGGCAAGGATTTTCCAAAAACCTTTGCTCAGGTTCATCCTAACCGCTCCCACGTTTGGTGCACAGAGGGCTTGCACGTTTTAGCAGTCCGACGTGGAAATACACGCACCCAGCAGGGGGCACTCTCCTGGTGGAAAGAAAGGGGCTGGACCCCCTCCTGGATAGAGCCCTGGGCTTGAGGGCTCCAAATGGAAAATATTCAGTAGGCCACACATACACTAAAATAGTCATTTCCTTTCAGAAGCACTCACTGCTGAAACAAATATTGACTTTTAAAATGATATATTTGGCTTTCAAAGGTACCCAGTTGAGTAATTTCTTTCAGATCCTGCCAAATGCAGATCCTTAATTTTCTGAACAAAAATTACTAAGTTCTTCAAGAGTTAGGAAGCAAGGAGCCTCAATGCTACATGCTTTTAGATCTTTGAAGGTGAGACTTCAGAATTTCTTATTTCTGGAAGCCTCAACCGGCTTCTATAGAGCCTCCAGGCATGCAATCTAGTAACACTGCTACATCGTCTAAGTTACTGCTCAGTTAAAAAACCCTCAAACCCTCACTGCCTTCTAGCTTCTGCTATACATTTTGCAAGGAGAGAGAACATTATTGATAGGAACAAATGCCAGACATACAGAAACATATCATCTTGGCCACAAAATGAAAATGCGTAAGTTGGTATGTTTAAAACCTATATTTTAATGGAATTTTAATTATGTTGATCGATCAGTTCATAATCCCTGCCTAACTTCTTTCATATTTGCAAAAATGAATATTTACAAGATCAAGTAAATTCACAGGTTTCTCATTTGGTTGGGTTGCGGCTTGATGAGTAGAGAGGCTACAAAATGGCATCGCTTGTAAAACAAGGCATCAAAATATCCTAATGAAACTAATAATCGCTGGGAGTAATTTAAGACTGCATTTCTGCCTTAGGAAGGAAAGAAACTAAGGAAATACCAATGAGACAATTCACAAGAATACATTTTAGGAAGAAAATTTAGCAAAGTGAATATTTAAAATTTAAATTTCCATTTAAATTACCTTGCTTCCAGATGAAAATTCCGGATACATTTAAGAGGGAAATTCCTCCAGATTTTCTTCTGGAATTTCCCCAGATATTTCTTTTTCTCATCTCTTCATGCATCATTTTTTATTCTACTACTTGTTAAGAATTCTTATTAGCCAATCTAACCATTCAATTTATCCTGCCTATTTTGTAATGAATAAATAGCACATACTGTTAATTGGCCACCTGGGGCTCAAGGAGGGGAAATATGGAGTTGATGTCTGAACACTGTAATGTGCTGACAACATATTGACCACACTCTACTTCACAAGATTTAAAATCAGGCTTCCTTGCCCTATTCGCCCCTCCCTACCCTTGCTTCATTTCTTGACCGTCTGTGAGACTAATATAATTTTTTTAAAGTGATTTATTTCTAACAGATGTGATCATCCAGCCGCAGGGACCGGGATGCACACTGTCCCTAACAACTTTAATTTCTGGATATAATAAGCATATATTCCACTAATAAATAATTATCGTTCTGTTAAGGAAAAAAAAAAAAAGATGCCAAGGCATGAGGTACAATGACCAGGTCCTTCTGGGCAAAGAGGACAAGTAGATGGGCTCTCCAGGGCTTGACTATGCTCAACCTAAATGTGCTAATTATTGTATTTCTAGAGTGTGGTAGGTCACAAAGGAAGAAAATTAGTCATGGTTTAATGTGCACAGCAATGGTGGGGAAGCTAATTTTAGGTCTACATTAGGTTTCTTTGTAAATCAGAAATTGCACCAGGTGACATAAGGAAAGATGGCAGCGTGGGTCCTGGTATAGAGCCTGCCTATGAGACAATTGCAGAAGAGAGATCCACTCTACCTTCCCTCCTGCTCCTTAAGGGACTCTTGGGGCATCTCAAGGGCAGGTGTTGGAGGGGTGCCCTAACGGTCAGTGCTGTTTCTGAATGCTGATGACATGGCCCTGGACAGTGCCACAGAGCCAGTGATGACATCACAAACTTACCTGATGAGGTTGGAGCTGGAAGCCAGCACTGTCTGTGGTCATGTGGGGCATCATCACCTGAACACAGGACTTTAGGTAATATTTTAAACGAGTATAGTTTCCCAAGCTGAGCTTTGGAGAAGTCTCCTCTAATTTTTCCAACCAAGACTCTGCCTTTTCTTCCCCCACTATGACACCTGGACTCTTGGCTCAGTTGCCATGAGACCATACTCGGTTGCTAAAATGATTTTCTAGGTAGCACATGGTTCTGGGAAAGCCTTGTTAGAGAATGAAGGGTAAATGAAAGAAGGAGAAAATATTTTTTTCTTAAAAAAATAGTTCTGTCTCTTCAGACAGGATCCTATCAACACTAGTAGCACGAGACATCTTTACAGACTGCTTTTCTCTCCGTCCACCAATTTCAGATCATAATAGTCCTTGTTTACTGAGTTATTTACTCTGTTCCTGTGCTCTGTGGGGTGCTGTGTCTGAGGGAGGCGTGGCTAGGCTTAGTCTCCCCCAGGACACGGTGGGATGGTACCAAGCCATCTCCAGTCCATGCTCCTGACCACCTCATTTGACAGCTTTGCTAAGCATCTGATGAGATTATTTTGAATGAAGCTGCTTTAATGTCAGCCCAATAAATGGAGATGGATTAGAAGAGTGTCCTCTTCTCTGCCTCTGAACACAGAGACTCACTATCAGATGTTTAAAGCCAGGCTTCTGTTTCCCTGAGAAAATGTCTGGTCCACTTCATTCTATTTAAATTCTACCCACTATTTAAGGCACAGACCTCTCCCAAGTCATCCCTGAAACTTTCCAACCACATGATACTTGAATCTTTCATAAGTTGTGTACTATATTAATATTATAGGCAATTAGTCATATCATGCTATGTGGTATCTCTTATGGTATTCAACTATCTTTCGTGGCTCTCATTGATATTAGTTTTTTTTTTTAAGATTTTATGTGTGTATGTATGTATGTATGTATGTATGAGAGATGCAGAGAGAGAGAGGCAGAGACACAGGCAGAGGGTGAAGCAGTCTCCCCGCAAGGAGCCTGATGTGGGACTCGATCCCAGATCCCAGGATCAGGACCTGAGCCTAAGGCAGACACTCAACCACTGAGCCACCCAGGCATCCCGATATTTAGCTTTTCTGAATAATATCTTGTTTCCTCGAGGTGGGTAATTCAAGAGGCAGCACTGGGTAGTAGGAAGAACAGACTTTAGAAGCCAAGAGAACTGAAATTGAATCCCAGCTTTGCAATGAGCTATGTGTGACTCTCTGGTCAAGTAACTCAACCTCTCTGAGTTTCTGTTTCCTCACTAATAAACTGTAGATAGCAATACTCTCTTAAGCACTTACTAAGATGAAATGAGTTGTCATGTGCAATGTGGCTGCAACGTGTTTTAAGAAGAAAATTCTCAGCAAAAAACTGCTCAGACTTTGAAATTGGAGCACGTCAATGATTATACTTCAATGAGATTGATCTGTGAATACAGAGATCTCCTCTATGGCTAAATATGCAGCATTACCAAGAAATTGAAAAAAAAAAAAAAACAAACCTAGAGTATGACTGTTGTTTGAATAGGAACAAGAAAAAATATGCAAGTTATCTCTTGCTAATTGGAGATTTTACCAACTCATTATTCATTTATTCGTCATACAAATGGCTGCCTAAAAGTGGCATTGTTCTAGGTTCTGGGAGAACACTAAGCAAAATCCCTGCCCTCAGGGGGTTTATATTCTGCTTGGATAAACAGATAGCAAAGAAGACACATGAGTAAAAAAGTATATTTCTAGATAATGTTAAATGTTAAGGTGAAAAAGAAAGTAGGGAAGAGGAACAGAAAGTGTATAAGACAGAGGAGAGGAGTGAAATTGCAGCCAGGAAGGCCAGGTAAGGCCACCACAAGAGTGACAGAAGGTGACATTTCAATCGAGACCAGAAAGAAAGAGAGTCAGCTATGGGGATTCCTGGGGGAAGAGCTTTCCAGGCAGAAAATGTTCCAGTCAACAGATTGCCACCCTGGCCCTTTGTGGCGTGAGGACGTTAAGAACTGGTCCTCACTAATATTAACGAGTGCATATAAAATAGGATTTTTTTTGCTATCTGTTATTTTGTTTTATTTTATTTTATTTTATTTTATTTTATTTTATTTTTTTATTTTATCTTATCTTCTTATTTTATTTTATTTTTACTTTAAAGAGCAAAATATAGCCTAGGCTTTCTCTCTTTGGGGAAGTCAAGAAGAAAAAAATGTTGGAAAAAAACAGATACATTTCCCACAGGAATCAAGAGTAGTTTTCTTTCAAATCACACACACACATATATGTATCTAATTATGATAAAATTTTCTCCTGACTTCACCTTAAACCGTGTTTTGAACACCTTGGTAGGCCACGAGGTTGGGGGCATGGTGTAATAGCAAAACGTGGATATTCGTATGATCCGCATGGATGTATCTTTTTAAATGCCAGGGTGTGTTGGGTTGATGGGTACAAAAAGCATTTGAAGGGTTCAAGTCTCTCGAAGATGTACTAGTCTTTACAGTACGATGGGCTTGAGGACGTGTCCTCTCAGCACGGTGGCCCCAAAGAGTAGGACTTGATTTCTTTGGAAATATAGTGCAATTTGTGCACTGAATACTACTCGTCACCATCAAGGAAGATGGTGGGGTCTTCTCCTTGCTCTCTAGCAACCGAAATATGGAAAAAAGTCAACCTCTATCAGTTCCTTCGGAGCAGGTTAGCTTTCTCCTAGCCTGGGATCAGATGTGTCCCTTGGGTCCCCCAGACTCTCGAGACTTGTTTCAGACCACACAGCTGTTGGGACACACGCGGGAGTTAGCATGGAGCACCGGACAGGGCTTTTGTCCCCGGACCACTTCCAGAGGGGACCGTGCTCTTGACATTACAGAGATAAAGAAGAGTTTTCAAGACACTTTCTATTTCCATACGAGTTCTTTTGTATGCTGGGTTGCCTGCCATTATGTTTATGTAATTCTGACAGTGTTCTTAATGACACACTAACAGATTGTAAAACACGCTGCTGGCATTTACTTGTTTTTTATATTTTTAAAACAATGTCCTTCATGTAACAGTAGTTAAGGCGGCAGAAGGACATCATTAGAGCCATGGTTAAACTGTAATTTACACCATTAGGAAGGCAGGAGCAATTTTTATTGCCTGGCAATTTTCTTGCTGAAATATTTGGACCATATGGCTCAATTTGTGTAATAACCTTAATTTCTGCACCCTTCAGGTTTGCCTCCGTCTCCTACGGAATGGTAAAATGCGGTTTAGCAGAAAAGGCAACTGTCTATACTTAGAGAGTTGAGATTAATAACATGTCACGTCCTGTTTTTGGTGAAGGAATTCGAACAGCAGCCAGATGGTATCTCTACAAATAACTGTCAGGGGTCTTGATCTAATCAATACAATGTATTAATACATCTCCCTTTGCTGTTTCTCCAGGGGCCGGTGCACAACATCTGGAAAGAGTGGGGGGGGCCCGCCAAGTAGAAAGCCGATTCTTTTCAGAATCAAACTGAGCCCAATTAATTTTTCATGTATCCTTGATAACTGTTTCATAATGAGCTATGCGTCTTGACGGATTTGGGGTTGGCAGAGCAGGCTGCCCCTGGTTTCTATCCCCATTCAGTCCACTTATAGAAACCAACCCATTAATCAAGCTATCTGGCATAAAACCTGAATCTCAGCTCAGCAAGAGATCAATAACCATCCTAAAAAAAACACAGAACCAGCCACTAATGGGCACAGGTATCCAGCCATGACACTAGTAATTGCTTTAGCAAAAATAAAACTCTGTATCATAATCACCCAATAGGAACTTATATGATAAAATTCATTACTTGTGCCTTGTCAAAAAGTAACATTTACATCCGTTAAAAATATACTGTAATTTTACTATCTAGACATGGCCATTATCTTTCAGAGGTAGACAACGCACCTTTTTGAGTGGATTAAAACTCCCTGATTTTGTAATGTGAATATTTAATAATCCAAGTATCACATAAAATGTTTAAAAATGAGTTATTACACTTATTTTAAATTCAGAGTACCTGAGGGGCTCCTTAATACAATCTTTAGCCCAAGCGCGTATGACACACGTTGAGCCTGCTGTGCTAAGAAGTCTGATGTGATGTCAGATTGGTCAGGATTCTTCACTCTTTGGTTGGCTTAATGGCAAGATTTACAATTCAAATCATAAATTCTTATCACTTTCCCAGTGGCTTTATCTCAAACCCTTCCTGTTTTACCAAATTCAAACCAGTCATTTTACTTCTCAGTTTGCAAATCTCTTTCGGCTTTGGCAGAGACTTCTGCACTCGGATTCCTTCTGAAATAGAGACCCAGTGACTTTGTCTATGGAGGGGAATTCAGGGCAGAGAGGGAGAGGTAGAGGAAACCCATGGCATATATTCCGAAGTTATGGCCTGCCTGCTAAAACATTCTTTAGTGGCTCCTGGACAACAGGTGGAAATCTGTTTTGCCCTTATGAGAGTCAGATTTTGATTAGGAAAAAAGCCCTGGGAAGGGCTGCTGTTAAGACAGTCCTTCATTGGCTGATCATCTGATCAAACCCTGCCAAGATGATAGAAAGGTCTAAGGAATCATCCAGGAACTTGAAGGTGATGTCACATTTATCTCTTCTGACAGCATGACTAAGAATCATGATGCTGTGTTTGTTCAGTCAGCGGTTTGTGGTTCTGCAGGATGAGCGCTGAGTTTGGAATCAGGGGTATGAACGAGGGTCCTCTTGGGTTCTTGGAAGTATTTGTAAGTACGATCAATGCCTAAGCCTGACCAAATAACTGCTTATGATATCATGATATATCTCTTTCCTATTTGCTTCAAGAACACCATGAGGCACAGAGAGAAGAGTATTTCTTTCTTTGTATCGGTTATAGCTTCTAGGTACAACAGATTCTCAAAAGAGAATTATGTGAATAACTGATTAATGGAAGAGTCACATGATATTTCTTGGTCTTGATCACACACATGAAATTTTATGTACTTTGGTCCTTAGTTGCAAATAATTCATAATTTTCATACATGCATGAGATTTCAGAGAAGCAAGGGGCACAGATTTTCAATTTTCATTTTGTTTGCTGACGTCCAGCGTGGATAAACAGAAAGCTCCCTGATAACGGTGTATTTATAGTGGAGTTGCATCACATCGAGCAAGAAAAATATTCAAACAGGTGATTGTGTGACCAAATAAAATCTGAAATTTGGGATCCACAGTACGTGGCATCCAGAATTTTCAGCTTTTGTCATGCCATCATCAAAATATTTAATTTATACAAACCTGAACCCTCTGTGACAAAGACAGAAGATTGTCACTGTTCTGGGGCCTCCTGGGTCATAGACATGATCAACAATGCCAGCAGTTCGAGCTTAGTTAACACCCGGCTACAGCACTAACAAGATGTTTCACCTTAAAAATTATATCAAGACAAAAAGATTCATTTGCAAACCCATCACATATGCATTCACAGGTGGTGGGTGTGGGTCATTGCATTTGGATTAAAAAGCAAATGTCTCTCTCTACATGAGAGGTCACTAGCTGGTATAAGGCAAAATCTTTTCACTGTTCGGCATAATTAAAATATTCCAACAGTGGTTTCAGTAATTTAAAAATCACAGTATTGTTGTAATATTTTTCTAGGCTTCAGGAGCTCACAATTGTTTGGCCCAATCAAATCTGGGAACACTAGAGAAGTTATCACCCATCAAGGTAATTACTTTCAAGTTGAAATAATTACTCTATCAATGTTAATGGTCTTTCAACTTCAATAAAGCACTCACCTGCCGATAATCACGGCTAACCTCTTGCTCTAATGCAATTCCCTCTCTATTTAGTAGGTTATATTACAGCCGTTACAGTGGTCACTTGTCCTGAACAGCTGCTGAATTTCACTTTGATCGGCTGTGAACCATAAAAAAATTGGTCATCTGTGTATGATTTCCCCCTCACCCATAAGCCCTTGCAGAGCTCAGGATATGATCTCTTGGCCGTAATAGGGTACTTGAGGGGAAGCCATCTTGTCCCAGGTAGTGGCTACTTCCCACTTGTGACAAGAGCACAGTAGTTCAATTAACTCCTGCCCTTCACTGCCATTTACAGCTTGCTGTCTCTGCTAAATGGCATATATCCTGAATTTATGGCCTGGGCCTGTTACGGTGTGGACAAGTTCATTTAACTTTTCATATATGTATTTAACAAGGTTCTGTGGAATTCTTAGGTGTCTTTACCCTTCAGTTAAAGATGAAAACGAACAACATACTGGAATGAAAGGGTGAATGGCCTCCTCACCAACTGCCCCTCATATACTGATAGCCTGCTCTTTGGCACAGGTCAAGTAGGCTGATGCCATTTTGAGTCTGTGGGACGTGTGAAATGTGTTTGCATGTGTGTGTGTGTCTGTTATCAAAAGACCTCATGTTTTGCTGACAGGATTCCAGATCAGGAATGGGCAGGGTCCGTTGAGCAACATGGTAGGTAAATAAAACTGCATCTAGAGAGGGAATCTAATGAGGATTCTTAGAGGGACAAGACTGAGATATTATGGTAGAAGGAGAAATGGGTCAGTGCCAAACCTTAGAGACATAAAAAGCATGCTCTTGCTCCAGGTGACTTAGACAAGAAATAGAGACCAATCTAATCCTTGAGACATTACCTGGAAGTAAATTAAGAAACACTTAAATTTGCAAGCTCTGAATTTTGTTGCAAGTGAGGAATACTTAAAATATGTAAAACACAAAGTTTTTCATTTATGACCAAAGTAGTACAGTGGCTTTATACGAATCAAAACTTTTCCTACTTCTGTTTCATTTCTTCCCGCTTCTGTTCATCCTAAAAGTAGGACTTCTCAAGTTTTACATCCTATCTACATTGCCATTTACAGTTGCTAAAGTACTCTGCATGTGCATTAATTTAGCTAGCCCTTGCAACAGCCTTGCGAGTTAAGTAACATTTTAGTTCAAATCTGATGATTAAGGAGGAGGACAGATCTATTTGAAGTGTAAGATGATCATTTGAGGAGGAAGAATGTGCGTGAAGAAATGTGGTCTGCAAGCAGAAGGATGCAAGATATACTTTAGAAGTAGTATCAGTAGGATTTAGTGAAAATTGGACACTTATGGTACTTATATGAAGTAAGGAAGGGGGAGAACTCAAAGATTATCTGGCTTGAGCAACCAGAAAGAGGATGGATCCCTTTAGTTATGTAACAGGGTGTGTTAGGGAATAATAAGTACAGCTTAGAAAAAATAGGCGATACAGAACTCTACTGGAACTGCTGGACATACCTCTGCAGGACTTACGGAAAGACAATCAGCCTCACATCTTCAATCAAGCCCACCTTCCACTGAAGATCTATATAAAACAAATTCTATAAGAGAAGATCCAGGTTCATGACCAGCAAGTTGAAGAAGGAAATTCAGTAGAGAAGCATCCCCGGGTTATTTCCTTACTACATGGGAAGAAGGAATGGGAATAGGCCACACCCCTCTCTCAAGGCATATGAGGGATATCCAAGAGAACAACTTGAAGGAATTGAGGGTGTCTGCAAGAAAGGGGAGATGGACAATCTTCTCTTTTCATGAGGCTTACTACAGAGCGGAAGAGACTCAGGATGATTTTGATGCAGCCACTAGTGTGGAGAAGCATCTTCTGAGATTCCTATGGGATGCCAGGATTTGGGGATCATGGCTTAACACAGAAGCTGTTTCCTGCTTCTTATTCAATGAATTCTGAGGTTGTGAGGCTGGCTGGGTCTCACCCAGCATGGCAGGTCAAGTATAGAAGATGGGGTTGGATGAACTGTACTTTCCCTATTTGGCAGAATGAGTTTTCCCCAGGCTTGGAGGATGCCAAGAAAAGGATGAGTTTGTTTGTATGTTTGTTTGTTTTAATGTGATGGGCCTAGTATCAGCTGACTGCTCAGGAGATGGGAACCACAATGTAAAAGAGGCTGTGGGGTGAATCTCTGGGGGCAGTTATGGTGCAAGAAAGTAGCCAGAGAGTATGTTGCCTGCATCAGAGAAGGTGAATCATGGAGTTTCCCATGCCAGATCTCCATATAACCCCACAGGAAACAGTGGCAGATGGAGAAGAACAAGATTCATGAGTAAGGCTCTGCTCCCTTTTGTCTGATTCTCTCTTTTCTCCCACACTCTTGGGGACATTAGCAAGAGAAGAGGGAACACAAGAAGAGGGAAGAAAATAAGCAAAATAAACATGTCCTTTCTTTTCTACTGCAGATCTCAACACAGTCAGGCTTCAGAATAGATTTTTTTTTCTTAACACCTGAAATGAGTCCTGATTATCAACACTGGCCTTCTCACTGAATGTGACTGGAAAACCATAGGACTCATCCTGAAAAGTAGTGATGATTGAGCAAGGGAGTTCTGGAGGAAGCTTGTTGGAATAAAGTGGTTAGAGAAAAATAAAGCTCTCTCTAAGAAGTACTTATATGAAGCTGAAGAAGACTTAAGTGGTTTGCGTGTCCCGTAATATTGAGCACAAAGCAGATCCCTGATATATACCTGTGATTGGTATTGTATTGTTAGAAAAATGGGATAAAGGTAACACAAGGCTCATAAATGAAAAGTTAATGCCAGACCAAAGACATCATTACAACACAACAAAATGGGTCACACTAGTAAGTGCTCATTGTTTTGTGTGACATTTACCCACCCCTACTTTATAATTTTATGTAATGAATGAATAATACAGTTACATTATAAAATGTGAACATCTCAGCTCATAAAACTGATATAAAAAGTACAGTAATTGTTTTTATTACCAAATTTTTCTTCATTTTGGAAAGATAGTCACCAAAGGAGTCCTTCTAGATACGTAGATCTCCTAGAGCATTTCTATTGTGTTATAAATAAGGTGAGAAAAGGCTAAGAAACATCAGATTTTAAGAGCTACAATTAATTAAGATCATATGTAAGAAGCAATGATATTTTACATTATACTAAGCCAAAAATACATGGGATTAAAAGCCAATTAATCAATTTACTCACAAACTCTCCATCATATGGCAATTATGAAGCAAGCATCTCCTTCCCCCCACTTATCTGCTTAACGGTAAAGAGCTTTGAGACAACCACAAGAGAAAATTTTGAATACTTCTTCCTTGACTTTGGGCAAGGAAGTTTGGCAATGAAAATCTAGAGACTAGAGTTTGTAGGTCTGGATTTTATTTCCATATTGGAAGCCAACTTTTAGTGACCCATCTAATTTGCTTACCCCTCAGCACCGTATGCTTGATTCTACACAGAGAGTGAAGTACCATCTATCTTTCAGGGTACTGGGCAAAGGTATGATCTGGGCTTGATGTTTCATAACCCTGCGGGGTAAGCAGGGATATACTGAGAGCACAGACTAACAGGTAAACCACCTTTGCCTTTAAATCCCAAGTTATTTCTGCCAGTGCGATGGCAGGTGCCAGTGAGGAAAAGCAAACAAATCTGAATGGTGGCAGCAGTATCGCCAACCTCGCCAGGAGCGTTCCCTGTAAATACCACCATGGAACTCTTGCATGCCAAGCAAGGCTAAATACAGTTTCTCTCCTGACACTGCACAATTCATCACAGAGCTAATTGGGAAGGGAGTTTAAGGACTTCTACTTAAAGCTTGTTTTCAGGAGTGGAGAGTACTGGTCTGAAGAGACCCTAGGAATCTAGATATCTCTCTCTTCCCCTTCGAAGAACCTACTTGGGCCCAAAGGGAGATGAAACTTTTCATGAGGTTGGGAGAGAAGCTGGTGATACATTAAAACCCACGCTCTTTCCATTTCTTCTCTCCTGCTGCCTCTACTGCTGCTGCTGCTGCTCCTGCCAACACATATGCTCTCCACCCCCATGGAGGGCCCCCATTGCCATTTCTCCATCCATTGCCACCATCAAGAGGATTCATGCATCCATTGCACCTGTTTTATGTGGCTCTCCCAGCAACGTCCACCTGTCTATAAACAACTCTGGGGGGACGTTGGGACAAGCCAGGGATGGCACTACACTGCAGGCAATTTATTGGTGGCCCCTCATGCAGAGATAGGATCCCAATAAACAGGAGACTAAATGAGACTATTTAGTGATACCTCTTGCAAGTCTGTGGATTAAATTGTAATCTTTCAATTGTAGGGATGGATTCTGAGCCTCACCAATTAATTGAAAATGTAGTTCCTTTGCCCTGGAGAATTTTAGCCAAAGTGGTCAGTGAAACAAAAACTTGCAACATTTCCTAGGGCAAACACAGACATGGAAAATGACAGTAAAGATGTTTAGCTCATATAAGGAGTTAGAAAAATACTAAGTAGAGCCAGGAAGACAGAGAGAAAGAGAGAGAGAGAGAGAGAGAGAGAGAGAGAGAGAGATTTAAAAGGGAATCATTAGAACATGAGCAGCAGAAACTCAGAAGCAAAGAAACTCAGAAATCTGAAATGCTCCGCAGTAATAATCTGTGCCTCAGACTTGATTACTCAACTTCCCCTCAGTCTCTGCTCTGCCCAGGGGCCCAGTCTCATGGTAGCCTTCAACAACACAGTTGACCGTGGTATTGAGTATTGGCATACTGAATATAGTGCTCAATGACTATTTGCCAAATTGGATTGAATTGTCAATAATCTGTTCTCGACCCTGAAGGTTCATTGCTCTGGTTTAGAGAAGTCATGCTGTTCTGAACAGGAAGGGATGGACTTAAGTGACAAGAGGAAAGATTTGGGTAGGATAAAAGAAACATCCTTCTCTGATGGTGAGAAATTGGAATTAAATGGTAGTACCCTTTTCTTCAATATCTTAAAAAAAAAAAGGCTCAAACACATTCTCTTGGGACATAGAAATGTATGAAACTCAAAGACAATGGTTTATTTTTTCTGATTCTTTCTTTCAAAGCTGGCAGCCCATAAAGAGTCAGGAGACCACGAGGGCAGGAGACCACCTTGGAAATCTGGCCCACTAACCATGTCTGAACACTGCCCCGACTGCTCTACAGAAGTCCTTGATTGCTTAAAAACCTCAAATGGGGACTTTCCTCATGACTCTAATGAAATCTTTTCTTGGGATTCTCTAGGCCAGAGATCCAGATTTGGAGATGGGGGTACTTTGAACATGCACACAGATTCAAACATTAAAAAATAGGTTGCAGAAATATTACTCTTTCCTGATCATTCTCTTTAGCATTACACAGGGCTTACTCTTCAGAAAATGGAAGAGCACAGAAACACTGGGCTGCCAGGTGGAAGCTATGTTGCCAGGACCCTTGTACCAAGGGCTATGTGATGTGAAAAGCTTGGGGCCATAGGTCTTCCTCTTTTTCGGGAACTTTTTTAGTGTGATAAAAACAGAACCTGGTGGATTAAATATAGGACAGAGTTAATTGTATACTTTAAATCTTTCATTGTGAGATGAAGGAATGATTTGGAGGGTATTCCACAAGGGAATTCCAATAGAATTGTTTTGGGAGGTTAGATGTTTAGGCTCAGGTCTCTGAAAGTCATACTGTGAAATCAGAGGCTTAATTATTGCAGTATTGGTGCCTTCAATAAAAATATATTTAAATTAAAGTATCTCATTTAGAATGCTCTTGTCAAAGGTTTTTCAGCATTTTTTAGTTTATTTTTCAGTATTTTGCTTTCAGGTGAAGTTTAGAACAAGAATTCCAAGGATATGGTGAGAAGTCATAGATTTCTCCACGGATCACATATCAACTAAAAAAGATCCGGTCTTAAGAGCACTGCTTCTAATGCTTTTAGTGAAGGCTCGAGGAAGATGTAATATGAAAGATAATTAAAGATAAGTAAATGTCACATAAAAATATACCAATTTTGAATTCTAAATAAAATAAAAGTTTATTTAATAATATCTCCTTAATTCACAGACTGCTTATTTTTTAGTCATGTGAAAAAAATTGAACATAAGGATAGGGAGAAAATACTCTACTTTAAACTATTCATTTGCAATCATTCTTTTGGATTTTCACTAAAGTATTTTTGCCAAGTATTATTTAGATATTTTGATAAATGCTATACTCTGTAGGATAAACTTCAGGTATATTGGCATGCCTAGATTGGCAACATAGAAATGTATTCTCATGTTTGCAGTATTATAAAAGAGAAAGCTCCCTGATAGAAGAATCACCCTGTTTCCATATATCTCCTATAGAACATCAGGCTATGCCGGGTATAAAGAAAGTTCTCAGAAGATACTAAGTGAACTCAGTTAAATTGTGTTATGGGTCAGAGCTGATCAGCCCAGAAAAATCACTACTAAGTTATAGTGCATGTGGTATCTACATATTATCCAGATAGATCTAGAAGTTTAACTTTCTTTTTTCTCAAAAAGCCAATAATACCACATCTATCTATATCTGATCTGAGTCTGTATCTATATCTGTATCTGTATCTACATCTGAATCTGCATCTATATCTGTCTAATTTTATCTGTGCTTCATCCCCATGAGGTATACAGAGACATATTTAGTATCCCCATTTCATGGATTTAGAAATCAGGCAAAGAGAGATTCACTTTCTTGCTTGAGGTAATACAAATTAATTGTGGCCTGCAAACTAGTCTCCAATATCTCTTATACTCAGTTCAGCATCTTCCCCATGAGTACATTCCTCTTTTTCACATGTGAAATATTTTAATATATTTAAACTGTAACTGAAGAATAACGATAAGCTGGATAAAAAAAAAATCCATGTCAACATATTAACCAGATAATCTAGGTGTCTGCTATTCTTTTTTTCTAAGTTCTTACCATCACGGTGAAAGCGTGCACAGTAGAGATGTTAACTGTTGAATCATCTGGTCTCTCTCGGTAGACCACGTGGTACTGGGAGATAATGCCATTGGGAGATTCTGGCTTTGTCCAGTTCAGCAGAACTGAATGAGCACTGGTGGCTTGCACCCAAGGTGCTGGCAAATCTTGAGGTGGGGCTTCCAGGGTCCTTGCTGATGACCACTGACTCTCCACTGAGCCTCTGGAGTTGTGGGCTCTCACCCGGTATTCATAGAGCGTGAACGGCATCAGAGTATCTGAGGCATCTGTGAATTCAAGGGCTCCTTCCGACCAGACAAACAAAAGGGACTCCTCTTCAATGCCAGCAGGACGTCTGAAAGGAAACCAGGAAGGCAATCAGGGACAGCTGCACACTTCAAAAGAAGGTTTGCACATAAGAAATTGCTTTTCGGGAAAATTTGTTATCAATTCAGCTGTCCCTTTCTGTTGTCATAATAAGACCAGAGGGAAGAGTACATGAAGATCCTGACTCAGTATCATTTTTTTAAGAGTAGGTTTTATATATATATATGTATATATTTTATATATATATAAACATATTTATATATTTATATATATTTGGTTTTATATATATTTAGCTAATCATAAAGAATGTTCATATTTCATAGAAGACATGGAAACCACAGTAGAAATAAAAACATTTAGACAGTGCAACACCACCCATAATTACATTTTATTGTATACCTTAGAAATTTTTCCTTAACAAAATTGCACACGCAATATGCGGAAACACACACATTATTTAAAAACTCTAAAAAAATCAGAAGCACATATGTGAGCACTATTACCACATTTAAAATATTTCTGGATCTTTCTACGTTTATGAATATGTATGCAAGTGTGTACATGTGCACATGCATTACATTGCACAATTTTATTTTTTGCACAACTGGAAATTACACTATACAGAATTATTGGAAGTTGATATTATTGGGAATTCTTACTGTTCTAGGGTAGATGGATTGTAGTAAGTATTCCAATTTGTCTCCCTCTATCCATGTCTATTGCTAATGTGCTCCCATATTCACTCTGAACTTGGCCATATGATTCTCACTGGTCAACAGGACAGTAGGAAATGAATGCAGAGTCTTGCAAAATGTTTGCACATTGAGGCTGACCCTCTCACTGCTCCTGGAACCACAAGATCTTTGTGCGATAAAGCCCTGACTAGCATACTGAAGGATGAGGAATGATGACGCGAAGCCCATGGTTCTTATTCTCTTTTACCTTACACAATGTCATTTTGCCTCTGCTTCCAGGATATTTAAAAAATGTTTTAAATTCACATCCTGCAAGTCATGCATTTTCTCATCCTCTGAATTTTCTCTTCTTTAATTAAGCTATAACCCTTCCAAGTAAGGGCCATTCTTTCTTGTATTCATCAATATACCTTTATCGAGCACTTAATAGCACTTCGCATTATACTAGGAGCAGAGGTACACATTCCTTCTCTAAAGGAACTCATGGCTGAATGGAGAAGATAGAGCTAAATGCAAATTAATGAAAAAAACCCTGATAAATTATATAATATGAATTTGCTCTAGACATCTTAAAAAGCAAAAGTCAAATTCCTTTTAGATGTGTTCTCCAAGACCTAGTAAAATGCAGAGTATGCTAAAAAAATTCTTTCAAATACCTGAGCAAAGGATTGTTTAGTCTTATCTGTAGATTTGACTGATATAAAAACTAAGGCCCACACATGGTCTTTTGGTACTCAATATATAGAGCATTAAGCATTTGAGCAAGAGAGATAGAATTGTCAGTTGTTAGTACGGCCCCAAATACCTGCTGTTTCACTTGGAACAGTTATTTGCTCATCTGGATATAAAACCATGATGCAAAAAATAAAAAAAATTAAAAAACTTAAAAAAAAAATCTGATAAGATGAAGACCTGACCAGAAGGGGGAGTTCCTGAGGAATCGTGGTTGGTCTATTTCTATATTCCCAGCATCTGAGGCCAGTAAATTCAGTAACTATTTGAACAAATGGCCAAAAGACATGTAATTCCATGGCTTTTCTGCATTTTTGCCTCATTTCTATGAACTCTTTTTATATACTAGAGTAGTATTCTATGTTGGGGAAGAATGTACTCAAGAGATGACCCTCTCCTATTTAGCTTCTCCTCTGTGCTTGAGAGACACTGATGGATAAAGCGGTATTTTCCAGGCCGTTAGGAGTATTTAATGAACATACTCTTCAGATGCCAGGATAGTCACATGCTGCCATATGAGATTAACCATCAAAATGGAAAGGGTTATTAAGGCAAAGTAAATGACAGTACCTCTCATAAAAAAGGCAGGGTATTTAAAATCTTTGGCTTTGGGAATTTGATGATCCTCAAGTTGATAAATCACAATGACCTAAGCATGAGCAATGACAAACCTCCTGCTGGAGACTATAGAGGCTTCATAGATACCTCTCGGTGACCTGCAATTATGTTTCGGCAACCCACCTCATTATTCCTTGCTACCATGCGTGGGCCAGATTCTGCACTCAGTGTAGGTTTGCAGGGTTTGGCCTTTGTGCTTGCTGCAGATACGAGGTACCAGGTGTGTCATTGGGAGGGATCCATTCTAATGAGGACCACAGGGCTCACAGCCAAGGACTCCTCTCAGTGAGTTTTTAAAAGGTATTTGCAAGGAACATAATACAGCAAACAAACAAAAACTTCTATGGGGAAATAAAATTGTCTGTTTTGTCTGGCTTCGACCTTTCTATGAAAATTCAATTAATTTTTATTAAACTCTCCTGAATTCCCACATTGAGGGGTAGCCGTGGTTGTGA
The DNA here is from genome assembly GCF_011100685.1 of Canis lupus familiaris. Taxonomy (NCBI): domain Eukaryota; kingdom Metazoa; phylum Chordata; class Mammalia; order Carnivora; family Canidae; genus Canis; species Canis lupus. The sequence continues at coordinate 11,850,604 of NC_049259.1, forward strand.
CATTCTTTTAAAAATTGCCCGAAAGCATGCATTTTAAAAATCTGTGCAATACTATGTCAGCTTCAAAGTTTCTCTACCAAAACAATTAAAGGATGCAGGCTGGTTAAGTATTTATTGCCACCATTGAATACTCAATAAATTAATATTATGTTGAGATGAATGCTCCATCTATGATGTTAAAAATAGAATATCTTTAGGTCTGAATAAACTTTGAACTGAAGAGTTTAAGTAGATCACACTTATTCCTAATTTATTTAAGATTTAGGCTTCAACTGTTCATTTAACTGGAAGCGCTGCCTCCTGAACAGTCTGTGTTTAGGGAAACCACATTGTCAGTTCTCTCTGAATAGCTAAATGATTATTCTATGCTTAAACTCATCTGGGAGATACTTTGATAATGCCCCTTTCCAACTAGAGTTAATTTAATGTTGCTTAACACTAAGAAGAAAACAAAGATAAGTATTAAACCTAGGAACCATAAAAAGAGATTCATATTCATGTTTTCTTACTGTAGTATAACCTTAAAAAATCTCCCTACCCCTTTATTCCCTGCAACAATTCTCGGCACTTGTCTTCAGAAACAATCAGAGCAAAATCCAATAACTCAGTTCATTTCCCCTAGCAATTTCAGATTATGAAACTGCCACCTTCACCTTATGAAGAATAATAAGGATACTAATTTAAATATAAAACCCAAAATACCTGTAGTCCAAGGAGATAGGTTGTAGGTCTAGGCCTACAACCACCTGATTAGATGACCTTGGACAAAACTCATCTGTGTTCTCTAGTTTCCATTTCACTTTGTAAATTGGAGTTAATAACCTTATAGGGTATAATGTCCCAGCATTTTTGAAAAAATTATATCAAATTATGCATGTGAAAGTCACTGGGTTAAATGTAACACATGATACAAAGTTATCATAGAAATGGCACCCAAAGCTGCATTTAGGAAGACAAATCCAGCAGTCATATAAAGGCTGCCTGGAATGGGAATGACAACAGGTAGTCAGTCACACAGTCAAGAGGTCATCTCAACAGACCACGTAAGAATAAAGATACATCCTGAACTACAGTTGGTGGTAGAGGAAATGCAAACACAGGTGATTCACAAAATGCCACGTGCAGGTTGAACCACCCAGCTTCGTGGAATGAGTAGATACTGTGATGTTGGCGGAGGAGATGTCAAAGATAAACCAAAAATGTTAAGACTTAATCCCATTTAAAATGGTAGTGATTTGCCGTGCAACTAGCCTATGCTTACCACTCCAGCGTCACGTTCCCGATATCTATTCCATTTTACATTCCAGTCATAATCAAATGCTTGCCTATAGTTCCCTTCTGTTCCATGATGGTTCATGCTTCCATGACTTTGATCGGTCTTCTATGTGCTGTCTTTTTTTCTATTGATTCACTTGTCACACTCTATCGTAATATATTTTCTTTCTTTTCTATCTCCTATACCATACCACAAGCCCCTTGAAGGTGAAGACTCTCTCTTACTTACCTATATATTCTCAGCCCCTAGGGAAGCATGACACACTATAATCAACAATAAATACTGTGTAAGCAATGACGGGATGACAGACTGGTTGACAAGTACAGACCAAAATTCTCTGAAACCTGGTTAACAAGAAAAATGTGCCCATTATTAAGTTGTTGTCTCCGAGCAATAAAGCTTTCCTTCTGTATCTGGCTTTATGGTGGTGGAGCTGGGACTCTGCAGTGGCATTTCTGCTTTACAGGCTGAGTCCATGTTGAGCTGCCAATAGGAGGCGCCAGAGGGAGCTCAGAAAGCTGAAAGGAAAAAGGACCTGGTGTCTTACTCTTTGCTTCCTTTTTGCTTGCTGTTTATGTAAGCATCTCTCCAGCCAGGAGTTTTCACCCTGAAAGTAACAAATCCTCCCTCCTTACGAGAAGTTTGAGTATGAAATTTTAACAAGACTTCGAAAAACTAGCTTTATCTCGTGCCTTCTCCCCGCGCACCTGCATCAGCTGGAAGCTGCCTCCTCCTCAGGTGTCTGGGTCCCAGCATAGGGGGGTGGCAGGTGTGCTCCCCTCTAGTTACTGAGTTTTAAGAATTCTAGCTGCCTCAGTTCCAAGGGCAGTAGCTGTTTCCAGCAGTTGCCTCCTGCATGATGTCTTAGAGTTCACTTTTTATCCTTCCAGTTACCTAGTTAACAAATTTACAACTAGTAAACAATTACGTATGTTAAATTCTTTCAGTTAAAAATAACTGTTGTGATTTCTCTTTCCCAAGCAGAACTTGCTACAGAGAGTGATGATGATGTTCACATAAAGAGAGGAATAGGAAAATCATAAACAGGGCGAGGATTGATTTGCAGCTTGACTACCTGAATTTACTATTTTGTCTTTATCACACCTCATTATACTTTCATTGTGAAAAATAATTAGAAAATATAGATGAGCAAAAACACAAGTACAGGCAGTCCCCAAGTTATGATGGCTCAACTTGTAATTTTTTGACATTATCGTGATGTGGAAGTGATATGTATTCAGTGGACATTGTACTTCAAAATTCTGAATTCTGATCTTTTCTCAGGAAAGCAGTATTGTGTATAATACTCTTTTAGAATTCGGAGCAGTGGCAGCAAGTGGCAGCCACATGATCACAGGGTAAACAGCTGACACACTTACAACCCTTCTGTACACATACAACCATTTTGGCTTATGCTTTTAGTACCGTGTTCAATAAAGAGATGTTCAACACTTCTTTTTATTGAACAAGCATAAACTAGAATGTATTGTAAAATTATAAAATTTATAAAAATATTATCAAATAAAAACTAACACAGAACATTATTTGTGTTAGATGATTTTGCCCAACTGTAGGCCTAATGTAAGTGTTCTGAACACCTCTAAAATAGGCTAGGCTAAGCTATGATGTTTGGTGTATGAGGTGTATTTTTTTTTTTATGATTTTATTTAATTGAGAGAAAGAGTGAGAATGTGAGCAGGGGAGGAGCAGAGGGAGAAGGACAAGCTGACTCCACTGAGTGTGGAGTCTGACAACGGACTTGATCTCATGACCCTGGGATTATGACCTGAGCTGAAGTCAAAAGTCCAACGCTCAACCAACTGAGCCATGCAAGAGTCCCGATATGTTAGGTGTATTAAATACATTTTTGACTTCTATTATTTTCAACTTACGATGGGTTTATTGGGATGTAACCCCTTAGTAAGTTGAGGAAGATCTGTATTTAAAAGGATCATATTTAACTGATCTCTGGGAAATAAGCATTGTTAAGTTTTTTTTGTTGTTTCCAGATACTATTAATGGACATATAAATGTAAAGAAATATTCTATATATATAAAGAAAAACAGAATCATCCTAGGCACACTGTTGTACAATCTGCTGCTTTTATGATCATGAATCTTTTTTCTTGTCCTTAAATATTTTTAACTGCCAGATTTGTCTTCCTAAAGCATAATACATCTTTATTGTACATCTAGGATGACTTCCTACTTTAATCATGCTTGATGTTTAACACAGGACTTTCACATGCATTATTTCATTTAATTCTTACAAAATTCTAGGAGGTTATTCTTTATGTTTCTTAACCTAACTTTACATAGAAATGAAGCTTGGGGAATATAATGACTTCCCCAAGGTCACATAACTAGTAAGTGTTGAACCCAGTGCTTGGAAGCCGTATCTTTTTTCTACAAATGCCATGTTCTGTCTACTTAATCACATTGCTTCTCTATTTTATCCTGAACTTGGAATGGCTCACATTGCCTCCAAATAAAAAATCTAAACTCCTTAGCCTGGTATTTCAAGTCTTCTAAAATCCACTGTCAAGCTGATTGTCGAAATTTCCCCTACAAATAACAAAGGCTCCAGCCAAACTTGACCATTTCTTGAACACTATGCCTTCAGAGTTGGGAATTTTGTTCATTCTATTAATTTTATTCACCTGAGATATCTTTGTCATTAGGCTCTCCTTATTAAAATCCTGTCTACTATAAATGAAACAATACAAAATCCTGAAATGGATCAGATGATACAGAGGAATTTTATATAGGTGGCATTTCAAATCAGTGAATTATAAAATAATGTTTACAAACTATTTTTTAAAAAAATAAATGCATAGATTTCTTGTCTCATTCTTTAAAAGAAAATCAAGTCCATATTCAGATATAAGGGGTAGAACCCATAAAATTGTTGGAAGAAATAATTGATGTGTTATTTAACATGATCATTAAAGGGGGAATTTCCTTACTTTATAAAGAGCATAAAGAAATGAATTAGAAATAATCCAAAAGAAAACAGCCTAAGGATATATAATATTTATATACACACACAAATAGCAAGCAAATATTTAAAATAAATGAACAATTTCATTTGTAATGACCAAAATTTTAATCAAAATAATAATAGGTATTTAAAATATTGAATTGGCAGATTTGAAAAACTGATAAAACTCCCTATTTACAGGAGTTTTTAGAATTAGAAATTCTTATAAAACATTTTTAGAAAGCAACTAAGCAATATCTAGGAATTTAAAATGTACAAAATTTTAACCTGCACTTCTAGTACTAAGAGTAATCCCATCGCATGCTCATTGCAAAGGTGGTTTTTTTTTGAGAGTTACCATTGTAATGAAAACTTGGAAATCACTTATTTTGCTATCTGTAGGGGACTAGTTAAATAATATTGACATACATCCATATAATATAATATAGTTGAGTCATTAAAATAAATGAGGTATGTGCTTGTGTGTGTGTGTGTGTGTGTGTGGTGTGTGTACGTCCAAATGCCCAAGGAAAACTGGAGAACAGCATGAACAATATGATTCCTTTTATGTAAGGGAAACTATATAAAAGCAGAAATATTATATATATTAAAATTAACAGTAGTTACTTTTATTGATGGAAATTTTATATGCCTTGGATAAGTCATAAAGAAAAGATATATAACCTTTGTAATATTCTGTCCCATTTAAACTTTTTTCCATCAAAAGCATTTCTAAAAATAGTCACTAAATTTTTATATTGTAAAGCCAAGCCCCAAGGTATCAGCTTCATCCATGAATAAATGAAGTCTCTTCCATAAATATTCCAGACAAAAAAGAGTCCTTCTTCCCTGTAAACCTTCTGCCAAATATTAATATTTTTCATATTATACTTCTCTTTTTTGGTTTATCTGCTTAGTTTGACTTTTATTTCCTATTATAGTAAAGGTCCTTGTAATAGGACTCATCTCACAGTAGATATGAACATTATCTATCTATCTATCTATTGAACTATCGTCTATTGATCACCTATCTGCCTATCTCCATATCTATCTTTCCACACAACAGGAATTGATTGTTTAAAAATTCCTTCACTTTTGAGTCAATGCCCTCTTTTCTTACTTTACTCAATCGGCTTGATTTTCCATTCTAGAAGATTATTACTTGTGGTTCCCTGCTTGGAATATTCTCCCATTTCAACCAACCATCCAAACCATCTCAGATTTTACCCTTCAAAATCTTACTTTTTAAATACTCAGAGTTCATTATTCTACTTTTAAGGTGTTTAGAAGGTGTTTGAATATATATTTTTCTTACGGCACATCGATCAGTCTTTGTATTTATTTTGTCTCTATTAAAATGGTGGGAGTTCATTTCATTAAGTGTTTTGTAAGGTCCTAAGAAAAAAATATTTGGTGAATTTTGTGGTTAGAAGTCGGATTTTGTGGAGGGATCTCGCCATTTACAAAGTTATAGATATAAGATGGAGAATACTGAAAAATTGTTATTATAATATCCAAATGTGCTATGAGGAGAAAGCAAATGCCCAAGATGGCCTTGTCTATACTCCATGGATAAACAGGTTGCACAACACTAGCATCAATGTTGTCCCTATTGTCAGAAACGTCTTTTGTAACTCCTCACCTTAGTGATCAAAGTAGCCTAGATCAAATAACCAAGTAACAGGTAAACAGAACAGAAGCAATCGCATTAATAATCATATCCTTCCTAGATTATTGTGTTTTGTTTTGTAAAGTCATCAACACCCCTTTATCTGCGCAGACGCTTTTCTAGAGGATGGTTTCTAGAGGCAGTCTTTAAACAATGGAAGGAAATTACTGAAGAGAAGTGATTTAGGGGGTTAGAGGGAGCAGAGTGACAGGTATTTTCAAAATGGCATTGGCAAGTTGGCTTCCTGCAATTTAATGAAACTATCTGCCTAGGCCAAACCCCGTCTTTGGTTTGAGCTAAGTGTATTTCCTTTGGTGACGATACAAGAAAGAGGAGGCAAATGATGAAGCAGGAATTACATGCCATAACCTCCCCAGAAATACGGCAGGCTCGTGGCCATAACTGTACAAGGGGCTCCATGTAGTCCCAGAATGAAAAAGAACTATGTGTCTACATTCTATTTCTGTCCTTACAAATTTCTGATTTTTTTTTTGCAGCTATCTAAGAAAAATTTGATATTGTTGTTGTCTAAGCACATTTAAACTTCAGCTGAAATAACCGCCAAGTGATTCATGCCTATGTAGGTGAATATAACGATTGTATCTGGAGCCCCAGTGCGCCATTTTCATTTCACTTTAAATAAAAAACAAAATGTATCTATGTCAGTCAGTGCCCTTCTGCTGTACTCAGAGGTATCAAACAGGCTACAATTATGATTGTGAAGTGATTGTGTCACATTGGAGGAAGGTTTATTGCTTTTGAGTCTGCTAGGCAGTAACACATTCTGTTTCATATTACTCTTTATATCATTGTTTGGCTGTGACTAGAATAATCAAATGCCATCAAATGCTGTCAAATTCAATTTACAGTATTTTTCATTGAAGCGGGCTTTCTGCATTATATTTCCTGTTTTCCCTCTCTATAGCTGCCATGGAATAGTCACTGTAATCATGAGCTTTATTTACAAAACCAACAGACTGAAGCCACGTCCTGCTCTATAACAGATACTTTATTTCCCTTTATTCAGAATAGGAATTTGATGTGCTTTTCTCATACAATTAGCATTAAGTAGATGAAAGAAAACTATTCCAAGAGGATAGGCATTTTAGAGCTTGCACTAATGTGCTTAGCGTAAAATGTAAATTCGCATTAGCCATTTTTTACGTGTTCATGTGTATTTGAATCAGAAATATTATTCTTCAAATTAATGTTTGCTGAGAAAGAATTGGGCTGGCTCCTTTTTGGCCACGTCATTTACATAACCAGAAATGCAATAATACTTTCTCCTTTCATAATTTTCCTACAGACCCTTACTTGTCACAGAAGATTGACCTGAATCAAGGGGTTTCAATACCTGAAGTTGCAGGAGAATCCTGAACTAAGTTTCTCAACATATTTAGGGCACAGGACCAAGCAAGTGAAGGTGTGAGGCAGCTGGAGAGACTAACAAACCATGTACCAATAGGGGTGAGAGTCTGAGCAAGAATGTGTTGTTCTCTGTTTGCTTAATGTAAATACATTCCTTTTGGAATGGGGTTTTCAATCTGCAAATCCCTTAAATCTGGGGTCATCTTCCCTAGTGTCTTTCCTGTCTTAGACGTTTATGGCCGGGAGGTCTGTGCCTCCTCCATCCCCAATTCATATGGCGAATTCTAATCCCCCAAGGTGATGGGATTGGGAGTTGAGTCATCTGGGAGGTGACTGGGATGGGAGCATGGAGCCTTCATAATGGGACCAGTGCCCTCCTAAAAGAGACCCTTGGAGGTCCCTGGTTGCTTCTTCCAGTGAGGACATGGTGAAATGACAGCTGTCTGTGAACCAGGAAGGGAGCCGTCACCAAACATGGAATCTGTCAGCACCTTCGTTTTGTATTTTCCCAACTTCCAGAGAAATAATATGTGTTGTTTATGAACCACCTGGTCTATGCCATCTTTGTTATAGTGGCTGGAGGGACTAGGACAGACAGCATGCTCTCAGCCAACCGGTGCTTTGCCTCCTTGATGCTCTGTTTTACTTTTTGCCTTCCCTTCTCTGTCTTCCTCTTTCTCCCCCTTCCCCATGGTTCTTCTTTCTCCCCTTCCCGTTCTCTCTTCTTCCTCTGTTTCCTCTCCTAGTTATTCATTATCTATTTAAAGAAGATGTTAAAACTTTGTCCGTGTGGATCAGGTGAAGACTGGATCAGGGAGCCCAATACCCTTCATCCCCAAATGCCCATGGTCCCCCTGTCTCTCTGTCTCTCCCTGCTCACTCTCTCACCCTCTTCTTTCCCTCTACTCTCTCTTTCCTTCTTTTCTTCATTTTAAGGGGATACACTTCACAAATTCAGCACATGATGGTGAAAAGACGCTGTCCTGCCATCTATCGTATTCCCAGTGCCATCCAGCCAGCTGAGTGGAAACTCCTTCTGGCAGAAGGGGAAGTGCAGAGGAGAGCCATTCTTTCTGCACATGGAAAGCACCCTGTTTTTTGAGGATAAAAAATATTCCCACGCTGCACATAATAGGTGATGGGAAATATTAGAATTCTCATTGCAGACTGCATTCCTCCTCTGGAATGGCTATGCTTTCCTGGTCAGTGAGTCTCTAGAAGACTACTCTACAACTTAATCAGAGGTATGGCTATGTGCATTGTGAGGTCTCACTTTTCAAGCAGGGCTCAGACAAAAATGTTACATGGTAGGGATTTTTTCTCCCTGGATCACATGTAGAAGCTTCCAGTACCAATCTTAGACCCTCGTAGATGCTCCAAAAAGCATGAATTCCCATTTATTCCCTTACAGAAATATAATATGTATTTGATTTTTTAGTCCTGGAATAGCACATATATTAAAATAATTTAAAATAACAGTAATAGTCAGTGTTACCTGTGAAGAAAGTAGCTGGTGATGACTCCATTTGGCTTTTTAGGCGGCATCCATTTAACCTCTACGCAAGCTGACCCCAGGGCCTTAAGAACTGGGGAATTGAGATCCACTGGGGCTGCTTCAGATGTTTTGACAAACGTTCTACTGCTAACGCCACAACTTCCTTGGAAAAAAAAAAATCGAGTCCTTCAGTAATTTGTCAAGCAGGAAAAAGAGTTACATATGCATATAGAAGGGTAAGGAGATCATGGAAATCATTTTAGCTGAACTTTTGTATATGACCCTTATACACTTATTTTAGACTAGTACTATAAATCTCTATATAATTTGAATATATTTATATGTATATATTTTATGTTATATATATGTATTTTATGTGTATTTAAATAGGGAATCACTTTTGGAAAATGCATTAAGTAACCACAAATTTATAGAGGCATAGACAAGAATGCTTATGCTGGTCTGAACTGTGGTTTCTCTAGTTTATTACAGTCATTCTAGCCAGAAAGTGATAATGTACTTGAATATTATAAGTGTGTGTGTGACCTGCACATCTGGTATATTCTTAATAATATTTTTCCCAATATTTTAAAATAATGACCCTCTTCCAAAATGTAGGATCAATTAATTTGAAGAACATGGTATCAAAAAAAAAAAAAAAAAAAAAAGAACATGGTATCTCCATAGCATAGTTTTAGAGACATAGAGATGCAACAGTTGATTTTGCATTAAAATAAAGAAAACACTGGTTTAAAACTGTTTGTATGTTGATTAGCAGAAGACTGGATCTGATAGAGCAGTATCCTTCAAAACAAAATGCCTTGGTTTGGTTTGTAGAAGAGAAGTCGGCAAACTGACTCACAATTTTGGAGATGAGGCAAAGCAAGATCACAGACCCATCATTCTAGTCAACTCCTTGGGTACTGATTCTCATTTCTAGACAGAAGTTGCTAAGCACAAGTAAAGTAGGAATTCCTACCACTCGAGTATGAGATTGGGACATTTCTTTAATTTCAGGTGGAGCAACATGTTTTATACACCAATATGAGTTCCATCTTTTCTTCTCTTACTAATATATGATGTAACATTTGGAGGGATGAAGGGACTGAGGGGAGGCTCCTTAAGACCACATGGATGGATGATGATTTCATAGACCACTAGCCTATGCCATGAAACTCAGGGCGATAGTCTGCATATATGAGATAGAGTTCAGGGAAGCACAGTGAAATACATAAGATTCATTCGAGTGTAACTCACCTTCTAAATAATGCCTCCTCTCACCCCCAAAGAAAACTTAAATAAACAAAAGTGAGTACCTTTTTGTGAAATTTACATAATACCTATTTTGCTTTATATTACCAATGATTCCTTTATGTGATCTAGGTGTTTTTCTTTTAAAGGGCCTTATAAAGCAAGACTTTGCAAAACCACCATTTTAATATATTTAAATATTCATGATTGAATGTGCAGAAATGCATAATGCTTCACTCAATGCCAGGGTCTGATTTTTCTGGGTAAACAGTCCAGTACAAATAAGAAATGAAATGTTAGTCTTTGTATTTGAATCGCAAATCTATTCCTTTTTGATGAATTTTTTCATGAAATATTTTTCTTTTCTTTTTTTTTTTTTTTTTTAATAAAAGCCCGGGACAAGTGTCTGAAAGACTTTCACCATTTTGACATGCTTGTATCCTTATCTCATATTGTGTGAATGGAGCCAAATTTTCCAGAAGGATGGATTGATGATGACCAACAGAGGAGGTCAGAGGCGCTACACTTCCAGCATTGAGTAAGACATTGTACTCCACAGGCATTTTGGGGATGAGGATCCCTTTAAAGAGAGAGAAAAAAAATATGTATTCTATACAGAATGGTCAACAATTTTTTTTCTTTTAAAACAATTATCTTTAACATTTTATAACTTAAAGGTATATTATTAACGATATGGAAATTAATGACTGCATGAATGTATATTCCAAAAGTAAAAAATGTGTATCACCCATTTTTAAAAACAAATAGAGTACATATAATAGTCCTATTCAAAGGTATACTCTATGGGCAAATAAAAATGAAGGCACATTTCACTTCTTAAAAAATACAAGGCAATTAGAAATGGTGTCATATATTTTTGCTAGGCTTACTTACTCTTAAAGTACATAAAAAAAAGCCCTCACCAGTTTTGCTTGTGACAATAATTTTTCTGTAGGCATTGTGTATGCATCCAGCCTGACACAGATCCTTGACATAATAGCCCATAAAGTATCCAAATCATAGTCTACCTAGAGAATTCCCAGTGCATTAATTATTGAGTTAGGACAGTCCACTCTGTCAGGGAGACTTATGGACCTAAATACATATGAAATTTGGGTTCAAAACTGTCATTTTTCACAATGCTTCCTGCAGAAAGAAGGTCTTGTCAGTTTACCCTCTTCACAATCTATTCATATAATTAAATGCCTGTAAGTTTTATTTGGTCATGAACAACATGTACATTTTTTTCAAGGAGAGTATATGAGCCTTGAATGAAGAATATAATGGAATTTCTCATGAGATTTTCTCATTGATCTGATAGCTTATAACATTTGTGGGTTTAATTACTTACCTTTGTAGTACTTAAATAAGGTTATCTTTGCTACAGAAACAATGAAATCTACAGCACAGGACTCAATACCCCTTGAGAAATGAGATCTAAAAAATGAAATGAACGTTTGCTTTTTGCAGATGTAGCCCCAATTGTATAAGGGGTAGAAGAGCCAGTACAAACCAGAGATGCTCGGGGTTTTGTGTAGGATGGATGAAAATGAGTCTCTGAAGGATGTATCGATCATAGTCAGAAGGACTGATCAATTGTTTCCTTTGGAAAGATGCTAGATTGTGCTGAGCCCAGACTGAGAATTTTTATTTTAAATTAGAGCATCCTAGTTAAATTATCTGTTGCATTTGTCCTAATGGTTTAAATTATTGCTCCTCTACCGTTGATTACTAGATTCCTATCTCCTGCTTTATATCTCTCTTGCATTCCAGACTTCTATTTTCGGGAGCCTACTTCCCAGAGACCTTAATCTCAATGGGTCCAAAGCATAATCACTATATTTTCCACTCCCAATCCTGTTCTTATTCTTGGGTTTCCTTATGCCAGAGGTCTTACAATAAACCCTTATGGTAAGACTTTTAGAGTAGACCCTGCTGTCTTTACTCTGCATGGTTGCAGCAATAACCCGAACAAGAATAGCCATTTCATTGCATTCCAATTGCATGCAGGACAGCATACGTTATCGAATACAATACGGTGTCAACTTCATATAGCCAGGGAGTCTGTTCTCCTCCCCAGTGTAGTTCCAGCAAATACATTTTAGCACAAAGTTGCAGCTCAATAAATGTTGGTTGTTCGAGTGAATGAATGAAATCTCAGGACAATATTGTAAAGCAAATGTTTTTACTTTTTTTTTTTTTTTTTTTTTTTTTAAGATGAGAAAACTAAGCAACGTGTTCCAGATTGCACATTGATTACTTGGCTCAGTCCGACTTGAACTCAGGCCCACTTAATACCAAAACTTCTCTCTCTGTATTTACTCTTTTTCTTGGTAATGGAGACTAGGATTAGGACAACGGGAAAAAATGAGAGGATAATTTTGAGACAATATGAGTAGCCAGGCAGAACAGGTATTGGACACTGATTAGAGGGGAAAAAAGGGATGAAAAAATTAGAATTCCCACTGATGGAACAAAATTATAGGTGACTATTTGAAGTTCTGAAAGACAGGTTTTCGATACAGAAATACACATAACTCTACATGCGTGTGGATTTGTGTCAAAGTATTTTCAAAGACAAGGACAGACATGGTACCTTTTCCTGGAAAGCCAGTTTAACCTAAAATTTGGGAAGTGCATGGCTTCCTTGCCTGACCAAAGGAAACCAGCAGAATCCCACGTTTTCTTGTTTACAAAAATTTGGTATGGGTTTTTCTTCCTAAAAAGCCCCAGACTGGAAAATTATATGGGTACTGAGTGATCAGAACATTCACTAGTCAGTTATTTGAACTCTGTGGTTACCTTAGAACTAATTATATGACAGCAGAAGTTTATGCTGACATGATCAGTGTGTTGAACAAGTACAAGTCCTATTCATGATGCAATTGAAACACCATTTAATTTTAGTTGCTCACTATTGCTTTAAAATGGATTAATTATGGGAAATCTTCTGCAGACACGGGATGAAAATTTGACTAGGCTCACATTTCTGCTGAATCTCAGGTAATAGACATTTCTATGTTATTTTTTTTTCATGAAGAAAAAAAGATGTCATGACAAAGATTAATGCCTAGAAAATGTAAATAAATTTATTTTTCTCTTAAATGGCATAGTGAATGCACATAATGGGCCTATTGAGAAGATATTCTTTGAGGCCTAATTCTCAACTGTAAGACAAAACTGGGAATGCTTTGCTGCTCCCAACAAGGCAGCTATAACTAAAATGAAGTTTGAGAGTTGGATGAAGAGCGTTGATTATAGGGACCATTTGAGACTCTCAGTCCATTAATGGGTAAGGAAGACCTATGTACTATGTTAGAGATAAAACAAAGAGCAGTATAATCAGACCTTTTTTTCCCTCACTAAAAATGTTCTTTGGAGATTGTTGTTTGAGGTAGTAAAAGAGATGGAAGAGTGGATCAGGGATTTTCTCAGTTTGTAGTTTGACCTCTCAGCAGGAAGATATGCTTATGGAAATTTCCATCCAGAGTATCTTGGATGGAAAGTATTTCACCTCCTATTTTGGGCATTTCTCCTGATTGTTAACCTGACATAGTCTGTAAAGCGGTGGTGGAAAAGAAGGTTGCTGTTTGTACCCACATATTTATAACAAAATGAAGACAAAAAAATTTTCCTGGACATTAAACCTGTTATTGGGGTCAGCTTTCTCCAGAGCTACCTAATAGCCTGAAATATAACAGCATATCATTCTTTGTCCAAGGAGATTAGTAAAAAAAGAAATTCCCCTAATGATAAATTATGAAATACATTATTATTTGGATGAAGACAAACACATTGGAATACAATGGCAAATTTGTATGAATTTTTAAGATAAAAAGCAAGACCTTCAAGAAATTGCAAGCAGATGGTGATCGCTTTAGGCTGTTTCTAGACCTCCTGGGATTGCATGTTTACTCTGTCATCTCTGTTCCCAGGGTAGATCTTATAGAAAAGTTCGACAAACACACATTTGGAAAATATTCTATCATTCTTGTTGAACTAGACAAACCACAGCATGGAATCAGGAAGATCAAGTCCCATCTCTGCCCTTATTTGTTTCTGGTAAATTACCTAGCCTCTACGAACACCAGTCTCTTCATCTGTAAAATGATGATACTAATAGCCACCTCATAAAGAGCTATAAGGATTAAATTAGAAAATGCACGTAAAACATTTTAGCATACTCCTGCGACATAGAAAGTGCTGAATCAATGATAGACATCTCAGCAAAACAAAATGAAATGGAACAAAATGGAAAAAAAAAAAAACAACAACAACCCACAAGTATGACTCTGTTTTATATGCCCTCAAACACTTAGAACCTACCTCTTAAGTAAAGTTTCTATTCCACTTACAAATAAATGTTATATTCATTTAAGTAAATCTCTTTGTAACAATATTTTATCTAGTTTTGTTTTCTTTGCATATTTGGATATGATCAAGTTGTATTCCTATGAAGATATTTTTTCATTCCTAGCAGTATCTTAGAAATAGTCTTCCCTTCAATAGGTCTGAGGTTGCACTTAACTATATGTCTCCAGTCTGTACCTACTAGTCTGCTTCCAGTAACTTCTCAGCTTAGAAGGACAGGGCCCCTGGGGGGGTCAGGGAACAAAACTGTGCTTCCATGACATTTTAAATATAGACATAATATTAATTTCTGTTTAAACATGGCTAGTAAAGGCACGAACCTGGAAGATGTATTTTTCACGTCTTGGTTAATTGGAAACAAATGTCCTTTACATATACCTGTGAGGTGTTGAAACAGAAAATGCTCCTTGAAGCTGTGAGCATGTCAAACACTGACATGTATTTAGGAAAGAGGGCCCCTCCACTGTCATAATTTACAGGACTGTGACATGAAAGCCTCCTGTGTTCCTGCGAACCCTATACCATCTGCAATGAGTCTGAAACAACCTAGCCCCCTGGTATTCTGATGACTAAATGAAATGAAATGGGCATATTTGTTAAAGTCAGCTGGGAAGCCACACGACTTGGTTAGTTCCCGAGTTCATAAATTTATGTCAGAGCAAGAGGAGCAGTGGAAGCTCAAGTGAACCAATTTACCCTAAGTGCAAATGGCAGTTTTGTTATTTGGTGTCAAAGTTACCAGTCCCACAATGACAAGCTGCCATAACACATTTTCTTGTTCACTAAAGAACAAGGATTTCGTTGGTTAATATTCCTTGCAATGCTCCTTTTCATAATTTACAACAACTAGATGCTGATAGGTTATTTAACATTTATGAAGTTAAGATGTAATCAGAAAAACCCTGATTATCTTTACAAATAAAAAAGTTAAATTATTCAACTTTTTTTTTTCTCTGTGGCTTCATTTCACAGCAGGTGCATACTTTACAATGGGACAAGTCAATCAAATAATCCTTTTTTAAAATCTTTTTTTAGGAGCTGGAGCAGGAACAATTCTAAGAGGAAAACTATTAATTCGGTTTGATAGCTGCATTTGCTTCAAAACACTGGTTGCACTTAATGTAATGCTTTGAACAAATCAGCCTAAATTCTTCATTGTATAGGTAGGCATATCTTGGTTATGCCCCTTCGAGGGTCTGGAAGTGAGACAAGACTCTGTTAAACACACATCCATACTAACTATATGGAAATTTTACATAAGTTTGTAAATGATAGCTATCATTTATGCCTTTTCTATCCTAATAGTAGGGTTCATGACAGGAAGGACAATGTCTCATTCTTCTTTATAACTCTCAGAGTGTCTAGCATTATGCCTTGCCCAAGTGGGGCTCAGCAAATATTTTCATGTTCGTTAAAATGAATAGATGATTCAATATGCCCAAAGGCTAATGAATTATATCTCATGAAATTTTAAGCTACAAATAAAACAATCCTACTGGGTTAGTGGATGGGCTGCTCTTGAAATACGTTGTCCTTATTCATATTTGCTATATTTATAGCAAAATTATTTTTTTAGCTTCTGAACTGGATCATAGTAGAACTTAGAAAAAAATCATTTGCTTTCTGCCCTGTTTAGGTAGAAAAATAGTGAGAAAATAGCAGTGATTTTGACCATAGAATTTGGTGTCAGATCCATTGTGGGCTGGCTCAAACACTTTTGTGATAAATAACCTAGGCAAGATAACTAAATGATATTTAAATTGACTTGTTCTCGTTCGTATAATGGGCAAAACAATAGGACATACTAAGTTAGGTTGTTAAAAGCATTAAAAGAGATACATATTAATCTCTTAGAAAAAGGCCCAATACATAGCAGAACTCAATAAAATAAGAAATTCATTAAACAACAGAAGCAAAGGCAACAAAATCAAAAATTGACAAATGGGACACATCAAACTAAAAAGATTCTGTGCAGGGAAGGAAACCATCAAAATGAAAGGCAACTATGGAATGGGAGAAGCTATTTGCAAACCATCTATCTAATAAGGGGCTAACATCCAAAATATACAAGAGACTCATACAATTCAACAGCAAAAAAAAAAAAAAAAAAAAAAATTTGACCCAATTAAGAAATGGACGAATGCTATAGATATTTTCCCCCCCAAAAAGACAGACAAATGGCTAACAGATACATGAAAATGTGCTCAACATCCTTAATCATCAAGGAAATGCAAATCAAAAACGATAGTAAGATATCACCTCTGACCTGTTAGGATGACTATTATCAAAGAGACAAGAGATCACAAATACTGGTGAGGATGCAGAGAAAAGGGAACGTTTGTACACTGTTGGTGGGAATTCAAATTCATATATCCAGTGCCAGTTTACTATGGAAAACAGTATAGAGGTTCCTCAAGAAATTAAAAATAGAACTACTATATGACCCAGAAAACCTACTTCTGAGTATATATCCAAAGGAAATGAGATCATGATCTCACAGCTATCTATACTCCCATGTTCACTGAAACAGTATTCACAATAGCCAAAGTATGGAAACAACTCAAGTGCCCACCAATGGTTGAATGGATAAAGAAAATGTAGTATATATGCAATAGAATATTAGTAAGCCCTAAAAAGAAGAAAATACTGCCATTTGCAATAACATGGGTGAAACTGGAGAGCATTAGGCTAAGCAAAATAGCCAAAGATAATAACTTTATGGTATCACTTATGTGTAAAATCTTCAAAAAATTTTACCCATGGAAACAGAGTGGAATGGTGGTTGCTAGGTGCTGAAGGATGGGGGAAATAGGGAGAAGTTGGTTAAAAGGGTTCAGACTTTCAGTTATAAGATGAATAAGGTCTGAGGATCTAAGGTATAGCATGGTGACTATAGTTGATAATGGTGTATTGTAGAATTGAAATTTGCTGAGTGAAAGAAGTCAATCGGAGAAGGACAAACATTATATGGTCTCATTCATTTGGGGAATATAAAAAATAGTGAAAGGGATTAAAGGGGAAAGGAGAAAAAATGAGTGGGAAATATCAGAAAGGGATACAGAACCTGAAAGACTCCTAACTCTGGGAAATGAACTAGGGGTGGTGGAAGGGGAGGTGGGCGGGGGGTGGGGTGACTGGGTGATGGGCACTGAGGTGGGCACTTGACGGGATGAGCACTGGGTGTTATTCTATATGTTGGCAAATTGAACACCAATAATTTTTTTTTTTGTAAAAAAGAAAGAAAAAAAGAAAGAAAGAAAGAAAGAAAGAAAGAAAGAAAGAAAGAAAGAAAGAAGAAAGAAATTTGCTAAGAGAGTAGAACTTGTGTTCTCACCAAAAAGACAAAAAATAGATATGTGAGATGATGTTGGCAATAACTAATTCAATGGTGGAAATTCTTTCACAATTTTATATGTCAAATCATCACATTGTACTCTAAATATGTAATAATTTTATTTGTCAATTATACCTCAATACAGAGGAAAAAAGATTACTATGCTAAATAAAACATAAATCATTGAAATGAGGTTTACACTTTCTTCTGAAATTCAGCACTACTGTCACTTGGTTTTTGCATTTACAAGAAAATTGAGAGAATCGTCAATGTCGAATCATCCCCGTTAATGCAACATACATTTTTTAAAAAGCTTAATACCAATTTTGACTTCAGATGAATAGTATCTGATCTAATACACTGCAGTTGATGAGCTAACTAATGTCTATAGATAGGCCATATCGTGGCTAAGTACCCTTTAATCGAAAGCTGGGTTAATAAAAAGCATTTTTATTCCTAACCAATATATTTTATTCCTAAGCAATATTAATTGAAATGATTTCTCAGTAGAAGAATTGTTGTTGATAGTTTTTTTTTTAATGGACTAAGAGATAAATATGAATGGACACACACCAGTGTTTTGGTACTATGCATTTAACCCAAATAACTCACCATCTTTAGTGAGAAAAGTGTGTTGGATGCAATGGCATTGTTAATTAGAACATGATAAAGGGCTAGAACAGTTCAAAATATCATCACCTTGATAAATTAGAAAGACTCGTTATTGCCTTCAGAGTTTAAATAATTTTGAGTGTTTGGATTCTGAAATGGCAGGAATATCTTGATTCTTATCCTGAGTAAACCATTTATGTTCCAGAAAGTATTTGCTTCTTCATTTTCTATGATTTTTTTTTTTTGTACCCATTAGTTGAACATATGTCCTTCACTCTATTTAATATGAACATGCAAGTCCTGACCTGAGGTTCAGAGCTGGTAAAAGGGGGAAAAGGAATGTTTAGGAATAAACTAAGCTTGCTGCTGTCTGTAGCTTGAATAATAACAACCAGCACGCAGACAGTGACCACTAAATGTTTACCATGCTGCCTCACTGACTTCACACAACAGCAATTCAAGGTAGGCACTTAATAGCCCTTTCACAGATGAGAAACCTGAAGTTCAGAGACATTGTAAAACTCGCCCAAGGTTGCAAGGAAACTAAATGATGGAGCCCATAACACCCAGAAACCAGTATTTCCTTTACAAAAATAAGTGAAAAAAATATGCATCCCTAAGATGTCATATAATATCTGGAAAATATGTGCATGTGTCCTGGTTGTCTCTAAGGAAGAAATATGTATTTGTGTGTATGTGTGTTTGCACATGCCTGTGTGTCTGTGTATTTAGGATTGAGTTAGTGTGGAGGGAGAGATAGGCTTCTATAGGAGATCAAGTGTTTGGATAATTTTAAGCAGCAGAAAATCCAAATTTTATTTATATTTGCCTAAATGATGCACTTTAGAAACTTACTACTATTCTTCTATTAATTCAGCAAACATTTTAAAAGGAGATGTTGTTTGTGCATCATCTGATGTGGAGGCACAAATGATATGCAAAGGAGTAGAAATCTTGATTTTTCTAGAGCTTGAAGTGTCTTGCTAATCTTACTACTGACATTTATCAAGTAAATGATAAGCTAAAGTGAACCAGAGTTTACTTGGAAGATAAGAGAATGTCTACTGAGGTTTTAAAATAGTCCTTGAATATTCTTTGTGTGGATATTTGAGAAGTGACTCCCTCTCTCACCTAATTAAAATCGTTCTGCACTTGGAATCTGCTTTTACTAAGTCATGTCTATTCTTTCTGGACTTTTGGATGGATAGGCAAAGCCTTCTGGCTACGAGGTCCTTCAAGCCACAGGAGAGACCTATTGTCAGGTAGATATTTTCCCTACAGGGGGCTCACTGTTTTCCACAATTAATTCTTCTGGCCTTGGCATGCCCAACAAAAAACATTCTTCCACAATCATTTGGTATTCGCCAATACCTAGCTCTGTTTCTTGGCTCTCTGGGCTTCTATTTAAGAAAGCATAGTTGTATTGCAAATCCGAAAGATGTTGGGTAATAAATAGAAAGCTTGATTTGGATCTAAGAGTTAAGCCAAAGACACGTAGAGATTGCTCTTATAAAGCAGAGTAGAGAACAGACCTGAATTTGAATCTTGGCTCTGTTGTGTAACCTTGAGTATATTATATCACTTCTGTGAGAGTCAAATCTCTTACCTTAATATGGCAATAATGATATGACTTGTACCCAGGGTTTATATGAGTAGTAACTCAAGTAAAGTAGAGAAAGTGCTTATCAAAGTGTTTGGCATATACTAGAAATTTAACAAATGTCAAATATAAACAAGTAATATTAATGCATATAAAATGGTATTTGCCAATAGTATTCCAATTATGCTTCCCCTGAATATTCTCACATATTCCCTGGGCCTCACTTCTTTTCCAGTAGGAATTATAAACGTGTAGTAAGAATTAATTTATAGATATCATTGAAATAATAATTTACAAACTGAAAGCCCACTTAATTGCCTAGGTAATTTTCGGTTGCCAAGCAACCACATAGATATTTTTTTTTCTCCCAGCAACTTACTTGTGTAAAGTCTCTCAATTCACACCGACCACAAAACAAAATACATGGGAGAAAAACCCACTTAATTTTTTTTTAAGATTTTATTTATTTATTCATGAGAGAGAGAGAGAGAGAGAGAGAGGAGAGACACAGGCAGAAGGAGAGGCAGGCTCCATGCAGGGAGCCTGATGGGGGACTTGATCCCTGGTCTCGGAGACCCGGGCTGAAGGTGGTGCTAAACCGCTGAGCCCCCCGGGCTGCCCTAAACCCACTTAATTTAACCACTACTTTGGATTTGGACATTCAAGAGAAAGTGATTTGATTCATATTTTCAAAGAAATATTGTTAATTGACTACTTTTGCTTGGTGTATGTGATTCATGATTACTAAATTTGGAACACATCGAAATCATCTGAGAAGCTTTAAAAAAAAAAAAATCTACATTTCTTGACTCCACCAGAGGAGATTCTGATTCAGTAAATTTGAGGTAGAGAATCGCTCTTTGTGAAACTTTTCCAGGTGATTCTAATGCTTGTTCAGGTTTAGGAACTATAAGTATGGATTGTTTGGGCCAATTTTCAGCTCTGCTTTATGATGTAATCATTTTGAAATGGCAGGGAGTATGATGAATACCTAGAAAGCTCCTGATTGTGAGCAAAAAACAACCTCTGGTTATAACAAGTTTGTTTTCTTTCTGTTTAAAATATATATTTGTGACTATTCAGGAACAGAAAAATGTTTTTATTATCCAAATCAAAACACAGCATGAGGTACTTTCTAATAAAATCAACTGTAGATTATACACAAGTCAAAATCATCTGCCTGTTTACTGAGTTCAAAATCCTTCTAGGCACCAGGAAAAAAAGTTTAATTTAAGATTTTAATCTTTCCATATATTACAGGGTTTCTGTAATGGATTTTGTGCATCTGAAACTAAAAGATTGACAGGTCTGGATATTATAGATTTATTAACCATTGGTTACGTGGTCAGAGTTAGTGTGTGAAGCATTTCTACAATACCCCCTAGGCTGCATTAGAGTGAGCAATTTCTACAAAGCCTGAGGTAGACAAGAGTGAAAGTTACATTAAAAAAAAAATAGAAGTTGTGTTTTATTTCACAATGATCCTTTTCTAAGTGTAAATGTTACACACCCAACATAAAAACGTGATGTTGAACTCAAAGAAAAACATGACCAAGAGCTGGGAAATTCGAAAGAAGTCTTAAAAATTACAAATGGGGCAGCCCCGGGGCTTAGCGGTTGAACATCTGCCTTCGGCCCAGGGCCTGATCCTGGAGACCTGGGATCGAGTCCCATGTTGGGCTCCCCGCATGGAGCCTGCTTCTCCCGCTGCCTATGTCTCTGCCTCTCTCTCTCTGTGTCTCTCCTTAATAAATAAATTTTAAAAAAATTTACAAATGCAATCCTGCAGTGCAAAGTTTTATCATTTTGAAAAGGGGCCTTTGGGACCTAGCAAATGCTGAGGCAAATACATTTTAAAGATAAATACTTGAAGGCAAATATGATTCTCCCAAACTAATCATCACTATTTATCGAATATTATACAGAATCCATGTATGCCAATTATATAAATTACCTCATTTAATCTTTACAACAACCCAAATGTGCATACTACCATTATCTCTATTTTACAGACACACAGAACAGAGACTCGGGGAGAAAAGCTGACTTGTTTATGTGAGCTAACAGGTGGCACAACGGGGATATGAACCCTGGCTTTGTCTTTCATCGTACATCTGCTGTCTTAAAGGAAAGATGTCTTCAGATTTTCAATGGCAACTTGTGTATATAATAATGTTAAAATGACATGTGATTTGATAAGCCATGGAACTTCTTGGTCACGTGGCTAGGGAATCATCAATTTTGCTTATCATCTTGGACTTTCTCTTACTGTTCTTTGACAATTTTTTTTTTCTTTGACAGTTTGGATTGTAGAAGACCCTGGTCTGTGTCTGAGAAATCTCTGGTGAATAGGCTAAAATCCAGTCTCAAACTGGCTCTTTTCAGCCTCATTTTACCTAATGGCACAGAAGCACCACAGTACTATAAAGATGCCAAGGAGAAATATGCTAAAAGATGGCAAGATAGCAATGCTATTCCATGAGAATAGAAATTGGTTTTGTAAGGGGATATGCAAGTTTGTATGTTTTCCACAGCAGAGGATATGGGTTTTCTTCTATTGAAATTAAGAATAGAGCTAAAAAAGGTCTGTGCTCCTAACACTGTGATAAGGATTGAAGGATTTAATGACACAGGCTGGCACTAGTGATTATTCCTCTGCTTTGTTTGATTTAATGTGTTGTATATTCATTTTAAAACAAAGGTGGTGGAATAATTTATATTTAACTTGGAGAAGTAATTTTTCTTACTTATAAAGCTCTTGATAATTTTTCTCCTGTGAGTTTGACCAAATTAAGTCCCTTTTGTGGGGTGCCTGGGTGGCTCAGTTGGTGCCTTTGGCTCAGGTCATGATCCCAGGGTCCTAGAATCAAGCCCAATGTCCGTCAAGCTCCCTGCTCAATGGGGAAGCCTGCTTCTCCCTCTCCCTTTGGCTGCAGTTCACCCTGCCTGTGCTCTCTCTTTCTGTCAAGTAAATAAATAAAATCTTTTTTAAAAAAAAAAGACCCTTTTGTTTTTGTTTTTGATCTTAGATTATGGCATCAGAAGGATGTTGGTTTATGATAACTTAAGTTTTATATATTAGGCCTCTATGTTACCTTCTTGACTCTATTACCTGTTTGTTGAGTTTTTATTTTAATTTCATTAGTTAATATATGTTGTTATATTAGTTTCAGGTGTATTATATAGTGATTCAAGAATTCCATACATCACCCAGTGCTCATTATGACAGGTGCACTCCTTAATTCTCATCTCCTATTTAACCATTCCCCCCAACCCCTCAGCCTCTGGTAACCAACAGTTTATTGTCTATAGTTAAGAGTCTATTTTCCGGTTTGTCTCCCTTTCTTTGATTTTGTTCATTTGTTTGTTTGTTTGTTTTTTAATTCTATATATGAGTGAAATCATACAGTATTTGTATCTCTCTGTCTGACATTTCACTTAGCATTATACTCTCTAGCTCCATCCATGTCATTGCAAATGGCAAGATTTCATTCTTTTTTATGGATGAGTAATATTCATGTATTTATCTTCTTTATCCATTCATCAATTGATGGATACTTGGGCTGCTTCCGATTCTTGATCAACCTAAATAATGCTGCTATAAACACCTAAGGGATGTATGTATTCCTTTGAATTAATGCTTTTTTATTCTTTGGGTGAATACCCAGTAGGGTGATTGCATGATCATAGGGTAATTCTATTTTTAACTTTTTGAGGAACCTCCATACAGTTTTCCCCAGCAGCTGCACCAGTCGGCATTCCCACCAGCAGTGTAAGGCGGGTTCTCCTTTCTCCACATCCTCATCACCTGTTGTTTCTTGTGTTTTTGATTTTAGCCACTCTAGCAGGTGTCAGGGAATGACTACATTGTAGTTTTGATTTGCATTTCCCTGATGATAAGTGATGTAGAGCATCTTTTCATGTGTCTGTTGGTCATCCGAATGTCCTCTTTGGAGAAATGTTTATTCATATCTCTGCCCCTTTTTTTAATTGAATTATTTGGTTTTGGGGTATTGAGTTTTATAGGTTCTTTATATATTTTGGATACTAACTTTCTACCAGATATATCATTTGCAAGTATCTTCTCCCATTCTGTAGATTGCCTTTTACTTTGAGTAACTGTTTCCTTCACTGTGCAGAAGCTTTTTATTTTGATATAGTCCCATTTTGTTTTTGTTTTGTTGATTTTGCTTTTGTTTACCTTGCCTCAGGGACCTACCTAGAAAAAAGATGCTACACAAATGTTAGAGAAACATTGCTTGTGTTCTCTTCTAGGATTCTTATGATTCCAGGTCTCACATTTAGGTCTTTCATACATTTTGAATGTATTTTTCTGTATGGTGTAAGACAATGGTCTAGTTTCATTCTTTCCATGCTGCTGTCCAGTTTTCCCAACACTGTGTATTGAAGGGACTGTCTTTTTCCCATTGATAATTCTTTCCTGCTTTGTTGAAGATTAATTGACCATATAACATGGGGGGTTTCTATGGGTTTTCTATTCTGTTCTATTCATCTATGTGCCAGTGCCATACTGTTTTGATTACTACAACTTTGTTATATAACTTAAAGACTGGAATTGGTATGCTTCCAGCTTTGCTTTTCCTTTTCAAGACTGCTTTGGCTATTCAGTCTTTGGCAGTTCCATACAAATTTTAGGATTTTTTTCTTCTAGTTTTGTGAAAAAATGTTGTTGATATTTTGATAGAGGTTGCATTGAATGTGTAGATTGCTTTGGGTTGTATAGACATTTTAACAATGTCTGCTTTTACAATCTGTGGGCATGGAATGTTTCTTCATTTCTTTATGTCATCTTCAATTTCTTTCATCAGTGTTTTAGTTTTCAGAGTACAGGTCCTTCACCTCTTTGGTTACGTTTATTCCTAGGTATCTTATTATTCTGGGTGCAATTGTAAATGATATTGTTTTCTTAATTCCTATTTCTGTTGCCTTATTATTGGTGTAATGAAATCCAACAGATTTCTATACATAGATTTTTGTAACCCACAACTTTACTGAATTCATTTATCAGTTCTAAGAGGTTCTTGGTGGAGTCTTTCAGGTTTTCAGTATACACTATCATGTCATCTGCAAATAGTGAAAGTTTAACTTCTTCCCTACCAATTTGGATGTCTTTTAGTTCTTTTTGTTGTCTGATTGTTGTTGCTAGGACTTCCAGTACTATGTTGAATAAATGTGGTGTGAGTGGACATCTTTGTTTTGTTCCTGACATTATGGGAAAAGCTCTCAGTTTTTCTCCATTAAGTTTGATGTTTGCTATGGGTTTTTCATTCTTGGCCATTATTATGTTGAGATATGTTTCCTCTAAATTTACTCTGTTGAGGGTTTTTATCATGAATGGATGTTGTACTTTCTCATGTGCTTTTACTGTATCTATTGAAAAGATCATATGACTCTTATCCTATCTCCTATTGATACGATATATCATGTTGATTGATTTGTGAATATTGAACCACCCAGGAATAAACCCCACTTGATTGTGGTGAATGATTTTTTAAAATGTATTGTTGCATTTGGTTTGCTAGTATTTTGTTGAGGATTTTTGCATCCATGTTCATCAGAGACATTGGTCTGTCACTCTCTTTTTCATGGTTACTTTATCTGCTTTTGGTAATGCTGGCCTCATAGAATAAATATAAAAGTATTCCTTCCTTTTCTATATTACCTGTTTTGACAGAGATAATTGTTCAAGTAAATGAAAAATATACCTTTGCTAATTATTTTATGGACTGGATCTGCTGATGGCCAACGTGGCTGCTAACCAATTATTTTTAATGCATGTTGAAGTAGCTAAACTTATTCTAAAGGAAATAAAAGAAATTTATGCCAATTTTTATCTAAAGACTAGATATCAGAGATAAAATCACATATTTTGAAGTGAATTTAGCACCTTCATACATTTCCATACTTTCCTTATGTTAAAAGACAGAGCAGAGATTTTACTTTAATCCTTACTCCATGGTGTTACTGCAATTAGATGTGAAACTGAGGAAGATGCTTACATCATAATATAATAATGTACTAAACCATAAAAGCAACTCACTAGTGACTAAATGGTACAATGGAGCTTATATGGCTTAGAGAGACAAAATTCAACCACCATAATTGGCCACAACCTAAGGAACATGGATAAGAATAGACTGTTTTCTTTCTGAATTCATTAATTCCTGCTATAATAAAGGCTGAATCATGCAACATCAGTGATTCAATTTAGGGAGTCCTGTAGAATGAAAGTTTGAGGTCATTCAGATCTATATAACTTACTTGGGATAAGTAAGAATAAGAAGACAGATTTTGGTACTTGAAGGAAAGTATTTCTTTGAAAGAAAAGTATATATCTAGGTATCTGTAGATCTTTATCTACATATCTACATCTGTATCTATATTTATGTATGCATAATTTTATATATGTACAGACTCAGAAATTTGATTCCTCAGGAATTTGGATTATTTTATTCATATTTATCCAGGAGATGAGTTATGTCCTTCTGATTTACTAAATTCACATTTCCATCCTTATCTCCAATTAACTTCCTCTGAAATGTTTTACACACAAATATACACATGTGCGCACATGCACATACGCTCACACATTTTATTTATTTACCTGGTGGGGTCCAAGCTACAAATATGGAATAAGGTCCAATTACTGTGATATTATATGGAGGCTGGATTTCTTCTGGTGTCAGCATAGGTGTTTGTACAATGTAATCATCACTAGGACTGCTGCCACCTCCACTTGTAGCTTCCAATTTATAAATGTATCTATATTAAAAAGAAAGGATTGTGATAAGACAATGCACAAGAGACCTGAACAATGATTGCTGGCTTTGCTCTCCATTGTTTAGTCCTAAATTCATGACAAATTGCAAATTCTCTGCTCGCTGTCCAGAACATCACTGTTGACTTGAATTTTTCCAGAACAATCATCATTTTCTCTAGATTGGCACTGTTTATGCCCCTTCCCACTTTATTTTTAACCCCCTACTAATTACTAACTCTCCTAAAGATTTCAGGAAGGTCTTAGAGTGTGCCAGTAGGTTGTGAAGGATTCAAATTAATCTTCTCCATTTTTAAATGGGTTGGAGTTCAGGGAAATATGTTTAGAGGAAGATGTTTCTAAATTGATCTGCTACTCTCTACAATAAAACTGAATTGATCTCTACTCTCTGCAGTAAAACATCTGTTGATCTAAGATATATTTTGTTTCTGCTGAGATATGAATTGGAATGAATTGCAAATATGTGGAACTTTTTCCCCCTAAAACCACTCATGCCTATATATAGTGTAGCAAGCAGAGAAAACATTACATTAGAAGAAAAATTAGTTGATGTAAAACAAAATGCTTTAAATCTTTTTTATTGCTAACTTAAGAATGCATGTTTTTTGAAGATAATTTGATAATTTTTAATGTTTAATACTTTGTGTATTTTATATACTTAAAAGTTCTCATGCTCTTATTTCACATAGAAGACTATTTACATTTTTTAAAAATGTCATGTACTCTGAAGACTAAAGAATTGAGTTAGTACTTGAGTCTTCAACATCTGAAATGATTTAGAAGATCTCATAGGTATGGAATGGCTAATGAACGAGGAGATTAATTAGCCAATTAATTTAATATTGTTTCATTTAGAAATGCATTCTTTCCAGCCCTGAAAAATTTTAAATTCTACCTATATGATTGGTAAAGTTTTCTTTTAGTTTACCTGCTATTGGGCTCCAGGTTTTTATCAGTGAAATTCTGCTCCTCACTGCCACCCAGGAAAACCAAGGTTCCATTACGACTCAATTGATACTGAGAAATGAGGCCATTGGGCTTTTCTGGCGGATTCCAATATAATTCCACTGTTGTAGAATTGATGATAATGTGTCGAGGTGTCACCCAAACTCCTGGCAAAAAAATAACACAATGAGGTTTTATTGTTAGAATAAAATATACACCTTATCAAAAGTCATACCATCACCTCACATACTATGATATTTTTATCTGTTGTTAAAAAAAAAATCTCATGGTGAAACAACAAAAGTAAATATTCCTTACTTTGGAGGTAAAATATACAGTTGAGTAGAAATGTATTTTTTAATGCTTTGATTACTTTATTTCTGATTTGTCTTTAGAAAGTGAATATTAGACAATTGAGTGGTAGAAAATTTCTCTGTCTTGGTTGTTATTCTGAGTTTAATCAAGGCCTGAAAGACAATCCAGGAATTTTAAACTTTGATGCCTATTTATTTGGAATATGTGGAAGTAATCATAATGTAGTATTTACCTGAATTATCAAACTCAATGAATAGCATATGTCGCCTCTCTGACACATGTGCTGTGCTTCTTTTCCTCTTTTCTCTTATTTACTTGCTCCTTTTCCCCAAGTGGATCTAAAAAATGTGCCTCAGATATCTAGGCCCTTTCCTTCACTTAGTCTTCCCTCTTTTTTCTTCTTTTCCAACACTCACTTCCTAGATGATCTTCATTTAGTCTTAGTTTTAAATATCATCTCTATGTTGAACACTCCCAAATGCATATCTCTAGACTAAAATTCTCCCTTGAACTTCAGACTCATAAACCCAACTGTCAACTTGACACCTCCATTTGGATGACTATGCATCAAAAACTTAAAACATCCAAAACAGAGCTCTTGATTCTTCTGTTACAATCTATTCATCTCGCCATTTTGTCCATCTATTCATTTTCGTGGTCAAAACACAGAATTATTCTTGAGGCTCCCATTTTTTTTTTTTTTTTACCTCCAAATGTAATGTCATTAAAGCCTACTACTGGTTCTACCCTGAATGTATATAGTTCCCTATACCTTTACTGCCACCCCTTCTGATCCAAGCTATGTTCTTCTCTCTCATGGACTTCTATCATAGCCTCTTAACTGGTCTCTGAGTCTTAAATATTGCCCTTCTCTATTCCATATAATCTTTATAAAAATATATAAACTATATACATCAGTCTTTGTAATCTTTGTGAAATATAAAACCCTTTGGAAATTATTCATATAATTCCAATTCCTTATAATAACCTGAATAATCTTACATTTTTTTTCTAATTCTGGCTCACCCAGCTCCAGCCACACCAGACCACTTTCTATCCCCAGAATGCTTCTAGTTCTTTCTCACCTCTGGGCTTTTGCACTTCCCTTCCTTCTGCCTGGAACCTTTTACTTATGACAACACAACATTTTTGCAATTTACTCTCATAGTTCAATGACCTATATGAATATCATCTTATCAGGGAGGTCTTATTTGACTAACCTTCTCTAATGATAACTTTAACCTTATCTAAAGTAATCTTAACCTAGTTTTTCCTTTATCCTATGTCCTTTTCTATTTTCCTCTTAACACTCACAACATCATAATCATAATCATTTGTTTCTCGAAATGAAATATGATCATTATTTCTATGTTGTTTTTGCTGCATAGTCTGCTTTTTCTCCTGCTTCAATATTAAGTTAGCTTCATGAGGGTAAGAACTTTCTCTGTCTTATTTGTCAATGTATTTTATGGATATATAATACAATGTCTAACTGATAATGAATAAATAAATAAACTTACTATAAATATACCCAGTTCCAGAAAATGTAAATGTGAGTAAGATATGGCTCGTTCCTATGAGGAGTTTACTTTTCTGCATAAAAGTTAAAATAGATAAACAACTGTCATTCAAGGTCAAACATTTGAGTACTCTTACAGATGTACAAACATATTGATGGTGAACCGAAGCAATGAGGAAGATCAATCCTATCATTTCATGTTGTCATCTAGGTATGCTCTGAATAGACACTGTAACTCTCTTTTCCAGCTTTTAAAAACTCATGCAGTATTAGGTTCCCCTGTAATCAATAGTTTTTGGTTGATTGTTATCTCTGGTGTAAGTTATTCAGTAAAGGATAAGAATTCGACATTTTTAAAAAAACAATTTTCAGGACATTCAAATGCAATTTTTTTTTTTTCAAATGCAATTTATTTAGCAACATCCTGAAAGAATCAAGATAGATCTTAATACAGTTGAAACTTGCTGATTTTCTAAGGAACAACTGACACCTAGGAAGAAAGCTGTTCATTTTGTTTTGAAATGGATACTTGGCCAAATCCACAAGTGATAGTATACGTTTATATCTGGGTTTCTATGCCAATAGCTGCTGGATGAGTCAACCAATTAACTAGAGTTCTGATTCTAACATGATATTAATTTGTCAGTTTAAGAGATGAAGTAAAAGTTTTAGTTCATAATATGCTTCCTGCAGTCCTATCTTTTTCAGCTTGAAGGATGTATAAAAAATCACCAAGGTGCTAGGAAGGCTTTTGCTTAGTTTCCACCTTGATTTAGTCAGTGCAGCCTGTGGATAGAGAAGATTTAATGAAATAACATGAATCAAGATCTTGGGTTTGCTTCGTGTTTTAAATAAAAATTGAGTTTCATATTTATACAAGCTGGTGAAAGTTCTGGTTGCGTTGGCAACAACCCTGTATCCACTGGGTTGGAAATAAAAGGAAATTGAAATGTGGAAAAGCTGCTATGGTTTTACTTGTATAATGGTATGGAGACACCATTATCTTTGAGGTTGCAAGAAATCTTTCATAGAATAAGATCCACTTTTGGTGAAATGTCTTAATGAGTCCCAAGTAGAGAATCTGCTTCCTTCTGTCAGCCTGAGTCTCAGATGGCATCAGAAAAACCTATCCAGGATCCCTGGGTGGCACAGCAGTTTAGCGCCTGCCTTTGGCCCAGGGCGCGATCCTGGAGACCCTGGATCGAATCCCACGCCAGGCTCCCAGTGCATGGAGCCTGCTTCTCCCTCTGCCTGTGTCTCTGACTCTCTCTCTCTCTCACTATGTGCCTATCATAAATAAATTTAAAAAATATTAAAAAAAAAAGAAGTCTTCTTTCAAAAAAAAAAAAGAAAAAAAAGAAAAACCTATCCTATATACTAGAAGGGCAGAGTTGAGATAGGTCAAAGAAGGAAATGGATAGTCATGAGGAAAATCATCTCAAAGGGGAGGCAGGGAGCAGGTAAACTAGCTGAAAGCAATAAGAAGGAAAGGTCAGAAGGAAACCTTGGTAGTAGGTCTTTTGCAATAATAGCACCAAAAAAAGAGCATGTCTACTAGATTTGTTTTAAATGTTTTGAGTGTCATGCAATATTACCCACTTCTCATTTCTCTACAAATCTTCATTCAAATCCAAAAATCCCAACATTATTGTGGATTGGCTTTCTGTTAGAAGCTAGTAAGGGTACCCAGTTTTGTATCAGCTGATATCATGGATGCCTTGACTTTTGGACTATTGTTATTTGTAAACTTATCCAACATTCCACCCAGTTTCGTATCATTTTCTGCGTCAGGCACTGTGGATGTGGGGATAAAGACATATGGTCTTTACCTTTCAAGGAGTTCATAGTATTATGGTGAATAAAGATGAACAAATAAAAATTTATAATCCAGTTTACTAAATGCCTTAGGAAGCATAGTGCTTTGGAGCACTTAGGAAGGGTATCAACACAGACTGGGAGTAACATGGGGATGGATGGGAAGCAAAAGTGGTCGTAGGAAGTGGAGACATGACCAATTTTTTTTTAAAAATGGGTTAGCTTAGTGAGACTGTAGGAAAGAGATCTAAATTCAGGGGAACCCACACCAAGTCCCTGAAAAACAGGAAAGTGTAGAAGAATTCCAAGTACCTCAACATGAGTGGTGCTTTGGATGGCATGCAGGCAAGACCCAAAGACTTAATAGATAGGCAGAGGTTAAAATTTGAGGAATCTATTTTGCTTTACTAAGAAGATGTGGATTTCTTTTTTTCCTGGAAGGATGTGGGATTTTATGAAGGTGACTAATATGAAGTCAGTCTATTTTGGCACAAGGGGGAAAAGAATTGAAATGGGAATATGAGATAGAGGAGAAATGACAAGAGGCAGGAAGACTAATTATGAGAAGTTATAGGTGTCTGAACTAAGGCAATGCCAGAAGGGATGGAAAGGAAGGGCACATTAAAAAAAATCCTTAAGATTTAAAGTTAATAAGATTTTTTGAAGAACTGCACATTACAACCTAAAAAAAGAAAAGAAAAGAGAGAGATGCATTAAGAAGGACCATTTTGGTTTGATGAGATGGATGATGGTACTTGGAGGGAAAAAGTTAGAAAAATAAGCTAGGAAGTGAGGAGAGAGATTTTAAGTATTGAATACTGAGGTTGAAGTATTTACAAAACACCTAAATAAAAACATCTATAGACTGAAGGATACATAGGCCTTAAATCTGTAAGTGCAGGCTTTGTGGGAACAGAGGACTCTGGAAGCTTGTGCTTGAGAATTCAAAGGGATCCTGTGGAGTTATAAGTGCAGAGAGTAGAGGTGGAATCTAAAGGAACATCAACAGCTTAAAAAAGGTCAGAGGAAGAGAGATCTGGAATGCAATTGAGAAAGATTCATCTTCTTTTCCTCTTCCCCCCCAACCCCCCCACGTTATCAATGCTGGAGGTAAGCATGCCTGCAATTTTGCATGACTGAACTCTAAAATTAATTAGAGCTTGCTGGTATAGCAGTAATTCTAAAAAGAGAGAACAAAAATCCAACTTGAACTCTTCCTATTTGACTAAAGGTACACAGTTTTCTGTATGGATAAAATTGTAGAAAATTATGTTCAACTTATCAATGAGGTAGTAATGTACATTAGCTTTTTTTTTTTTTTTTTTGATTGAAAATGAAAGAGAAATGAGAGAAAAGAGCTCGGGGACTATGAACCAATGTTTCTTTTAATCTTTTAATTTTCCCCCTATCTGCTTAGGACACTCAAGTATTAGACCTTCAAACTATGTCGGGTTCACTCAGGCATTTGGTAATCAGTTATATTTGGGTTATTAATTTAACATGATACAATATGCTTATTTCCACTTTACGGTAAAACAACAGAACTTAAAGTTGCTGTTGATTTGTTCTCTTGCAACCCCCAATTTAAGTACTCGGTCTACATTTATTTCACATACAAGTTATTCACAAATGGCACTGATGCAGCCAGAAAATGGATTCTAAATCCACGTTTGTTCTGCAGAGGAAAGCCCATTTGGTTTATTATTCCTCTGCACAGTTATTTGGGTTAAAGGAAAGGTGTGTAAAGTTAAAAAAAGAAATCAAGTAAAACATTTCTCATCTCACACTCCCCTGTGTTGTTGAAAGCTATAATTTTTAAGTCATGAAATCTGAGCTCTTTCAAGAAATTTTGTTGGGAAAAGTAGGAAAATAGACGCATATTTTCTAAGAATTTAAATATATGGATTTGATGAGTACACTGAAGCAAGAGACCCTGTTATTTTACCATGTTTGAGTTGCAGCCAAAACTGGTTGATAGATCCTTTAGAAATTATCCATTATCATCAAAGTATCCATTTGATAGTTTACCTTTCCAAAAAATCCACTGCTGGTTTCTTCCTTTCAAAGGAACACTAAGCTTTTTGACATGAAACATTCTTTATATAGAAAACATCATTAGTGAAATCCTGGTGAGGAGCCATATGCCCCATATGTGGAACTTTCCATTTTATTCCCCATTTACTGGTAGGAAGTTCAGGTCTAATATTCTGAGGTACAACAATCCCTTTCATTAGAAGAGTAATGGACAAGCACTTCAGGACTCTCCAATGGTAATTAACATTATAGTTCTGTTGAGAAACTCATGTATGCCTCTGTTTCCCCCACATTGAAAATAGGCAGATAATAAAGATGAGCAAAATAATTAGTTGATCACTATCCCAAGCTCCTCAGCCTATCTTTCTCCTAAAAGTAAATGATAACACCCACCCCAGTTCCCAACCCACTGGTAACCATTGTGATGTGTGTATGCTTCCAGAATTTTTTCTAAATTTTTATTTATCTATAGAAATGAGTATGATTTTCTCTGTATTTTTATATATAAAAGAAACTATGGCTTAATGTAGTTCTGAATTTCCTCTTCATATGTTTAGATTGTCTCATTCTTTGAAACTGAGGCATGGAATTTCATAATATGAATATGCCTGAGTTTATTTAGCAATTCCCCTATGCATAGCTATTTAAATGGCTTCCAATATTTTTCCATTAAATAAACAAACAAAAATGCTTCAGTAAACATCCTGGTACCTGTCTCCCTGTACATTTGTGGAAGCGGGATTTTCTGGCATGGATAGTGAATGTAAAACTGCTGTGTCATAGAAAATTAACATTTTACATTTAATAGACCTTCCCAATCTGCCTTCCCGGGTGATGGTCTGTGTTTAATTCTGTATCTCTTATCGTGTTTGTCAAAATCCTTGTTCTTCATGGTCCATCTCAGAACTCACCTGCTCTAACAAATATTTTTTGATTTTCATGATGGTTATAATCTCTCCCTCTTCAGATTAACTCGAGTATTCTGTTCATTTTTTTTGAATTGATGTATGATTAACATACAATGTTAGTTTCCTGTGTACAACATATTGATCTGGCAGTTTTATATGTCACTTAATAATAAGTGGAGTCACCATACAGTATTACAATATTATTGACCATTTGTTCTTTCTTACCATCACCTTTCAGATTCTCCCTTTATATATTTTAAAGGTTTTATTTATTTACTTATTTGAGATGGTGGGAGGGGCAAAGGGAGAGAGAATCTCAAGTACACTCTATGCTGAGCATGGAGACCAAGGAGGGGCTTGATCTCACAACCTTAAGATCAAACCCCTGAGATTTTTACCTGAGCCGAAATCAAGACCCTGATACTTATCTGACTGAACTACCCAGGTTCCCCAATTCTCTCTCTTTAAGTTTTGGTACTTGTCCTGTGCCTTTGACTTGATGGTAAGTTCTTCATGGTAATAAATAAGTAAACATCAGCAGTGAGCATGTCCTTGTTATGTATCAGGCATTCCAGAAATACTTAACTTTGATTTTTTGAGGAATTTTATATCCTAGTATATAATAATTTTTTTAACAGAAAACTAAATTTAAAAGGTTTAAAGAACTTGAAAGCAAAATTTATGTTGGGAGGCTTACAGTTGAATCCAGCTTTAAGAATGGAAACCTAGAATACAATTTTATTTTGTACTTGTCGATTTTATTCCTTTTTTGTTTGACATGAAAGGGTTTATGGAATTCACTTCAAAATGCCATATGAAAACTTCTTCTCCCAAATCATGGATATTTTTTAATTACCTTCAGGGGCTGCCTGCAGTGTCTGACCTAGAAAAGGCTCACTTGAAGTGCATCCAGCAGATGTACAAGCTGTAAGTGTGAAGCTGTAGTTGGTGTATGGCTGGAGACCTAGAAAGAGCAAACAAGAAATAAAGTACATCTTGAGAGGATTATTTATTATCAATTAAGCACCGGAAGTAGCATGTGGAGTTGTAGATACAATTTCCAAAAATATTAACAGCAGAAAATACTCTTTAATGGAGATATGAACTTTACAAGCAGCTTGATATAAATAGAAATTTCATTTAAATTAATAAAATAATAAATTCTAAGCTTTAAAAGAAATCTTAAAATTCATGCAATCCATCCACCCATCCATCTTTCTCTTGATTCCCTTGTACAAGAGGTCATTGAAAAGACTGCCTTGCCTAGGCAATCACAGTATTCATCTCTCAAAGAGCCTGTTCCATCTTTAGAGAGCTCTAGAGTTCTCCTTATTTTGTTTGAAAGTCCTTTCCCTAAATTGTGGTGAATTCTTTCCATCACTTGCACCCCTAGGGACATATAGAACAAATCTAATTTCTTTTCCACATGACAGTTCTTCAAATATTTGTAGACAGTTATCAAATCCCCCCTGAGTCTTCTCTTCTCCAGGCTAACCATCCTAGTTTCTGCAATTGCTTCTTATATGAATAAAGGTGGAAAAAAATAAAAAGAAGGTTAGATTCAACATTTTTTAGCCCCAAGCCATATTCAGCTTATATTCACACCAACTTTTTTTTTTTTTTTTTTAACTTTGCACTTCTCTGTATGTGCCCAGAGTACCATCTCACACTTAACCTCTGTAGTTTTTGGGGGATGTATTGGTTTTGTCTTTACACACTGATTAAGAATAATTTGATGAAAGGATAGTGCTTATTGTATTCAGAATATGACACAGCCCAGTAACTGCTCAATAAGTTCTCAGGAAAAATAAGAATGGCAATCCTTTTACAGTAGAAATTATATGTTGTTAGACTTCACGACTCCATAGCTAGTGACCTTGGGCAAGTTATTTGGCTTCTCTTTGCCTTGATCTACTGATCTATAAAAATGGGAAATACAGGAGCTAGCTTCTAAGGCTTTTGGGAAGATAAAATGGGTTATGTAGAGAAGTACTCTCTTTGAATAGAAGAACCTTAGCAGCATTCGACAAGGAGTCAATGGAGGCTAACATTTCTTGCTTTGATTCTTGGGAAAATTCAAACAGTGCCAGAGCTAAAAAAATTTTCTTAAAGAATGGGCTTAGTCTATATGTCAAACAATTGGGCCAAATGATAACAGGGATCTAATAATTATCATATCAATTTTTCATGAATTCTTAGCTAAATTTTTACATATATTGTTCTTTTGGTGGCATGACTTTCTCCAGAGACATTCAGGTGTCACTCTGTGGTTTTATGTAGATTTTTGCTCAAATTCTACATTTTAAAAGATTTTTAAAGATTCCTCAAGGAATATCTACACACTACACCCAGCGCTTGGTCTTCCTTCAATTTATTTCCTTCTTCATAGGCCTCAACATTTTCTGATGTTTTATTACATCTGTTTATTTATTGTTTGTCTCTCTGTCTAGGATGTAAGCTCTAAAAGATCACTAAAGGATACTATATCTAAAAAAATATTACTGTATCCTTCGAATAATGACAGGCACAAAGTAGATGCTTGTTAAATCAATGAAAAAAATTAACCAGTTCATTTAGAATTAGAGCAGTCGTCTGGGTTCTCTGCTAAAGCAATAATGTTCTGCAGCTGGAGCTGCTTCAGGATTCAGCTTCAAAGCCCTTTGTGTTTCCTTATCAATTTAGTGATAAGATACAGATACTTATTTGATTGTAATCTTCCATTTGGATGCTATGGGGGATTTACATAATTTTGATATTTACCTGATTTATAGATAAGAAATATGATGAAAGATCTAAGCCATACCCAAGCCATATATATTTGATAAAAGTTTATGGGAAAATGCCAAAGATTATAAAATATAGAGCTCAAAAGAAAACGGGAGGGATTGTCTAAGTATGAAGGTCAGAGACTTCAGTGGCAGGCTGATTTAGTCCCACAATGCACCCTCTTTACTCTTGCTATTGAAAAAGGGGTCTAGACCCTTGTAACACTGTTTCATCTGAACATCTTACTTTTTCACTTAGAATATAAGCCCTTTGAGAGTAAGATTTACGTCTTTGAGTGTTTTTTTTTTCATCATTTTTTCCCCTAGTAGTGCCTATCATAGGTATTTGATATTTGTTAAATACTGTTTAAAGAACACAAAACCCATAAATGTGCTCCATAAAGATGTCAGGCTATGATGTCTATGACATCCAGCCAAAGTGTGATCTGACCAAATAGACCCTTCCTCATAGTTCCATGAGTATCTCTGCCCATAACATCTATTCCTTGTATAAGCAATTCTACCTTAGTTACAGAATATTTATTAAAATAATACAAAAATAATGGAATGTGTAAACGATAAGTAGTTTCTAGATTTTGTCTGAATGTCAGACTTAAATATGGCTGGGTAAAAGTGAAGCAATGCTTGACCTTTCTTCGGAATTTTCTTCTCAAACAAAAACAAACACCCCCCCCCCCCCAAATGAGGCCTAATTCTCCTTTTCATTTTGTGTTCTAGCTAAGATGATTGCCAATAAGCAGTGACTATTGAAGAGACTTTTTCTTGAAGATGTATTTTAGGATACATCTTAGAAAAAGTAGAGAAAATTTGTCATCACAGAAGTGTTCTAAGGTTGATGAGAGGTCTGAGGATGTTTGCAATGAGGATAGCAGCTAAAAAGAAAATTAAAGTATATGAAAATAGAAATTGTCCATTCTTTACAAAATCTTTCTGAAGCAGGTTTAGTGGAATCCACTTTATATATAGCTCAGAACACTAGAAGACAGCTGTTTAGAGATGGTACAGCAGTGGAATAGCTAGCTCATTACGAGTTTTGATAGATTAAGGAAAGTGTGCCAGAGGAGTCTGTTACAGGTGCTTAAATTGGATGGTATGGGTTGGCCTTGCAGAGCATTGGGCCAGGTCTAGTGGAGGAGTATGCAGCTCTTGAAGCTCCTGGAGTACCAGAATTAAAAAACCAGGATGCAGAGCTGAGCATTGGGTAGAGAGCCTAGGTCAGGAAGCCAGTGGAATTCAAAGACATCACCAGTCAAGAGGAATGGATGTAATGAACTGGGGAAAGGAGACAAAGATGGAAGAACAGGAAACACAAAAGTGGGAGGCATGAGACCTTAAGTGAAGGAGAGAAGGACAGATGGACTTAATCTAATTCATGGGCAGTCTGTCCTCAAGGATTGTGTCCGGTCCTGAAGTATGGGTAGGGGGACAATTGAAGGGCCACATGGAACAAAGATAGAATTATTCATTTCATTTCAACTCACATTTGCCAGTTTGTATCCTTCACCTCCAGAGCTGCTATGTTTACCTTCCAGAGTCCATTCATACTTCCTTTTCTTTTATTTTTTTTAAATTATTTATTTATTCGTGAGAGACAGAGAGAGAGAGAGAGAGAGAGAGAGAGAGAGCAGAGACACAGGCAGAGGAAAAAGCAGGCTCCTCGCAGAAGCCTGGTGTGAGACTTGACCTGGATCCCAGGATCACGACCTGAGCCAAAGGCAGCTGCCCAACCACTAAGCCACCCAGGCGTCCCATCGTACTTCCTTTTATAACAGCTCCAGTTTTCCTTGTGAAAACCAGTCTTTTGGCCACTAATAGGCTTTGTGTTTTGTTTAGAATTGATTCCTCCTATATTGACTACTTCTGGACACAGTTCCACCTTCCCTTTGCAATGTTCACTGCTCAGGACTGGGTCTATGACCTGATTTAGGCTAATGGAAGGTAGGCCTTGAACTTGAACTTTCATTCTTCCTGCTGGTGTGGTTCTTTGTTCACCACACACAGCTTGAGAATGGAGGAGAACTCAGAGGTAAAAAGAAATTTGGTCTTGGATTCTTCTTAGCCTTCAGTCTTCACCTGATTTTTTTAGTTACACGAGCCAATAAATGCTCATTTGTTAAGCTGCTTGGACTGAGTTTTCTGTAACTTGCAAGAAAAAGAGTTCTAACTCATACTAATATTATAATTACTAATAATGTCACATGCTGGCACACAAGTTCAGATTCTTGTATGTTACACAAGGGGACCATAAGCAGCTGTTATTACCCTATGCACGTTAGAGATAGTTACAAGATTCTGGGAGAGACAATTAGCAACAACATGAAAAGGTTTAGTGAAAAGGTGAAGAGGTTTCACCTTAAATATCACCAGAACAGAAATTATTATTCCTGCCTCACAGGTAAAATAACTGAGGCTCAAAGAAGCAAATGCTCTACAGCAAACGAGTGATCAGATTGGGGTAGAGACGAACCCGCAACTTTAACACCAAGCCCTGTGCCCTCCCACCACGTAAGAGTACAGCCAAGCACGTTGAAATTTTTCAACAACTTTCTTCCCTTTGAAGATTAAAGAGCATCTGAAAGATGTCAAAGTGGTAGAAAACATTGCAACTATTCTTAAAACGAAAGAAATATGTTGGAAGTATTTAGTTCAAACATCTACTCAATAAAAAAAACTATAGTAAGGTAAAACAAAAAACAAAGCTCAGGGGATTTTTGTTGTTCCATTTTAACCTGTCTTTTCACTGGACTCTATACATTAATTAAATATACTTTTTGAGAAGTGGAGTTATTTTTTAGGAAATTGATTACTAGATCACATAAAAATACAGCAGCTGAAGTTTACTGAACACCACTTGGGGGCCTTCTTCTGTGTATTTCATGGATATTAACATAATCAAAACCCTTGCTAACTCCCTGAGGCACTGCAATTATCTGCTTATTTTATAGGTAAGGGAGTCAGAGAATAGACAAGTGGAGGAACTCATCTATTATTATAGAGATAAGCTCTGGTGGGGATAGAAGTCTGGGTAGCTGGCCTGAGAAGTATGGCCCAGAGCAATAGGGTCGGGCTTCTGAAACACAGGAAAGTGATGACATAGGTAGCCCAAAGCCTAATGAAACTTCCACTAAGCACACACACACACACACTATAAATATATATATATAAATATATAAATATATTTATATATATATTTATAAATATAAATATATTTATAAATATTTATTTATTTATTTATTTATTTATTTATTTATTTATTTA
The DNA here is from genome assembly GCF_011100685.1 of Canis lupus familiaris. Lineage (NCBI taxonomy): Eukaryota > Metazoa > Chordata > Mammalia > Carnivora > Canidae > Canis > Canis lupus. The sequence goes on from NC_049259.1 coordinate 11,890,939, forward strand.
AATATTTCCATTTTGAACATTTCCACAATTCATGTACTGAAGTGGTGCAGCCTTGCTGTTAGGAGAGAAGCTTGTGAAGTTAGATTATTTTGGGTCCTAATCCCTTACATACTTACTAGCGACTGCCACGGGCCAGCTTTCTGACCTCTAGGTGCCTCAGTTTCCATATCTTTAAACTGTGGGCATGATGGTGGAGGCTGCTTGAGTTACAGACTAACTTGAGGGAAGGCAAGACTCGAATCCATAATTGTCCACGTCCTATTATTTAGGTCTTGGATTTTTCATATTGTCAGAGGACTAAATTACTAACAGCCTTGGTTCAAATAATCTGTAAGGAAAGCATCGACTGCCATCAGGCATAAATGATTTACATGAACTGGATGACCTTTCATACATATGACTCCGTAAAACTCAATAAAATCAATGCATTTCAACTGGAATTTGTTGCCATTTTAAGTAAGTCTCTATGGGTGGTCTTTAAACTGAGATATATATGAAATATTAGTAACAGGCATTGAAAAGGGCACAGCAACTGAAAACGACTCATGAATTGATCAGGACGAGAAGAGGGAAATAAAGAGATGTCTCAAAGGAACCATTCTGACTGTAACTTAATCCTGAAGTCCAAGAGTAGAAGGAGAAAAGAAAACATCATTCAAGTGCTCAGCATTGAATTAAAAGCGTGGGAGATAGGAGTTGTAGAGCAGAGAAAGGCAAATGCATGGAGAAAAGCCAAGCATTTAACATTTCAGTGCAGTGGAGATTATGGTGGCTGCAAATTACTTGAATTTCCCTACAGGGAATCATGTTCTCTCTTAAAGGAAAGAAGCATACTATAACCAAACTCATGACAATTATACTTTCAAGTAACATCACGTTCCAGAGCAAATGTGTGTTAAAAGGGATCACCTGGAGTCTGCCTATGAATCACAAAAAATATGATTTGGAAAACAGAACCAATGTCTTTGTCAGTGTCAGTCACATTTGATAAGGAACAGCTTGTTTCCAATTTTTAATATCCAGATTAATAGTCAGGAGAAGGCATTTTGTCCATTATAATCTCAGATAGCAAGTGCTACTTCAGAGCGTTCGTATAATGAATTTATATTATTCTATAATGTCATCTGCTGTTTTCTAAGGAATTACCAAATAATCCTATAAATACAAACTTTGAAAGTTTCTCCATCAATCTGGTCAGTGATGAGTTCAAGGGCTGAGAGGCCTGGCTTATCTCAAAAACTTTTCGGTAGGTGGTTATCAAATATACACCTTTTGGGCAAGAAGCTGATCTCGGTACAAGTTCACCCAAACTGGGTGTTTGGCAGGGTCCCCCTGAATCCACATGCAATCCTGCTGCTGTGAAACGCTTTTTTCTGCCCTTATCGGCCTTGGCTCTCACTAAGTGATCCCCTCCAGATCGTCTCTGCACATGGAGACTCCCAGGAACTTCCAGCACCCACTGGCAACGCTGGCTGCGATGGGTAGAATTATAGCAGGATTCCTATTGAATTAAAAATTGAAAATCTGGATGTTCAAAACTGATACATTAAAATATTGCGGAATTGCTTTAGAGACATCTATGGTGCATTTACATGATGATTTGTTTCATGAAATTGGATCAAGGAATGTGTCAGGAGCTCACAGGCTGGGATTCCCTTTTCATGATAGGACCACCCACCACAACCTCAGGAGCTATGCATCCCGGTTAGTCAAGCCAATTTCTTGCCTGTTTGTGAGCAGCTATTGGAATCGTTTCCTGTATCGAGGCTTCAAAGTACAAATTCAGTTGGCATGAGCTGGGCGTCAAAACGTCAAAATAAAGGTGCTCTGGCATTGCAAATGCCTGCGAGGTAATCTCATGACTTTTGCTTCTGACAACTTGCTGCAAGCTTAATTGTTTCTTAATTCTATATTTTGTGTCAAATTCCAGGCCATAGTTTAGGCCCCTCTCCCCAATATCTTAATAATCAGATTCATCCCAAGAAGCACTTCCCAGATAAGTTATTTCTTGGCAGACTCTCTTTCCAAATGCATATCAACATCAAAACTGTTATTAAGATAGTCCAAGAAAAGACCCTTGCTTGTTTGAGTTTAGTAACACTATTTTAATACATGTTTTTCTTCTCTGGAGTCTGGTGCTGTCCTAGAACAAAGCCACTTTTATTCTACATTTTCAGGCAGAGTCTTCTCTAGAAACACAATGTGGCATCAGGTGGCAGCAAAGTCTGATGCTGGGCAGAAGCTTGACAAGGACATATTTTGCAGAGAGAGCAGGAGTTCTTTCGAGCTCTTGGGGCAAAACAGAAGCAGTGATTGCCCAGGCAAGGAACCTGAAACTGAGATTTCAGGGGAAATTTTTTTTTCTTTAAATACTATTGTCTAGACAGCTGTTGATTGTAATTCTTTGGCTATAATATTCTATCAATAAGACTTTTTTTTAAGTATAAAATGGAGACTGATGCTATGCTATTATCTGTGTATTTATTTTGCAAACAGGCACAAAGTTTTCCTCACGTTTGGAAAAATGAAAATAAAATGAATTGTCATATCTATGACAATAGATGAAATATTAGATATAGATTAGATCTTTCATATCTATGAAAATAGTTTCGTAGGTCTGATGCTTGGTGGTCAGTAGTCAGGTAGTAGCTGGGGCAAATGTAGTACAGAGCGCTACATGCAATGTTCTGAGACCACTGAAGAGAAGCTCTGGAAGCTGTTCTGAGGACATGATCATCATCCTAGTTTTCTTCCTCTCTGTTTCGGTTAAAGAAATACACTGCCAATAAATCCAGATGGCCAGAGATCAAGGCTGGAGGCATGGATATGTGACCCAAGATCCCATGTAGAGAAGGATCCAGTGCTTGATTCTACGTTCTATTTTCAAAAATTCTTAATGATTTTTTTTGAAAAATTTACTCTTTTCTAAAAATTTTTATTAAGTTTTTACTTCCAATATAGTTAACGTTCAGTGTTATATTCATTTCAAGTGTACAATATAGTGATTCAGCAACTCTGTGTATTACTCAGTGCTCATCATGGTAAGCGTACTCTACTCTTAATCCCCTTCACCTCTTTCACCCATTTCCCCCCCTCTGGAAACCACCAGATTGTTCTTTAGGGTCAAAGGCCTGTTTCTTGGTTTGTCTTTCTCTCTTTTTTCCTTTGGTTCATTTGTTTTGTTTCTTAAATTTCACATATCAGTGAAATCATATGGTATTTGTCTTTCTCTGACTTATTTTGCTTAGCATTATTCTCTTTAGCTCCACCCATGTGTTGCAACTGGTAAGATTTCATTTTTTATGGCTGGATAATATTCCAATGTGGATATGTGCCATATTTTTTTTTAATCCATTCATCTATTGATGGACACTTGGGCTGCTTCCATAATTTGGCTACTGTAAATAATGCTGCAATAAACATAGGGATGCATATATCTCTTTTTGTATTTTGCGGGCAAATACCCAGTAGCCCAATTACCAAATCATAGGGTAGCTCTATGTTTCCCTTTTTGAGGAACCTTCATACTGTCTTCCACAGTGGCTGCACCAGTTTGCATTCCCACTAACCGTGCACGAGGGTTCATTTTCCTCCACATCCTCACCAAAACTTGCTGTTTCTCGTGTTTTTTATTTTAGTCACTCTGACAGGTGTGAAGTGTCATCTGATTGTAGTCTTGATTTGCATTCTACTGATGATGAGTGTTGCTGAGCCTGGGTCTGTTGGCCATCTGCATATTTTCTTTCCAGAAATGTCTGTTCATGTCTTCTGCCCACCTTTTAATTGAATCATTTGTTTTTTGGATGTTGAGCTGTATCTAAATAATTTTGGGACAAAGGACTCCACGTTCTCATTTTGCCCTGGACTCTGCAAATTATGTAGCCATTCCTGCCTGAGATTTAGATGTATTTGACAGTCTGATTTTTGTGTCCAGTCAAAACAGACTAAAATCATTTGGGTACTAGTTATTTAATATCTACGCACTCAACAAATATTCTTGAATACTTAATACGCTAAATAATATGATGGGTGCCTGTCATAGTGTAGATGATACAATGGCAAAAAAAGAGGCTATTGTCTGTCCTTAAAAAGCTTCACCTATTAGCTGAGGAACAGAGACAAGAAGGATATTGTGATAAAGTATAATAAATGCCATGAGAGCCACGTGTCGGCTACTATGGGAGTACATAGCAGAGTTATCTAAATGTAAGATCCCCATATAAAGAAATTCCACATTTTGTGATACTGACGGTCATTTTTTTTTTTTTTTTTTTGTCTTCAACAGGATATCTGTTTGAGTACATTAGCAGTGCATGTCTGCTACCACCTGCACTGTTAGGGTGTATGCTATTTTAGCACAGGACATCTTCATGAGCTTCTAAGAAAATGGAAAAGGCAAATCGTTCTCTCCTCACAGCTTAATGCTGGTGGGTCTTCCCTTTCAAGGAAAATGCAGCGATAAGCAACTTTTCATAAATTATTTTGAAAACACTTCTCCCAGAGTTAAGAGACACATAAGCCCTTATCAAATCTGCCGCTAAAGAGGATATGATTAATTCATTTTGTTCTCGGTGGCCCTAATTATTTAGTTAATCCTTTCCCCATCTCTTTTGCCCAGTGCCCACGCTAGGAGGCCCATATACGAAGCACTGGTAACCCAAAGTGAAACAATGCCATAACTGCCATCCCAATTGTTCTGTGCAGGATGGGGGACCTGTTTAGTAATAAATGATATGAAAAGGTCTTTTATTGACAAGCTGCCATGTGCTGTTTGCATTAGCGGATATGAGAAGATGATGGCTGTTTCTCCTTCGTCCCCATGGTATTCAGCTCAGTGAGATAGCAGAAAATGCTTCAGTTTACTTAAAGCATTGATAACACCTCTAAATAATTAACTGAGGACTTCCTGTCTTCAATTACTTAATGCTTTTTTTAACATCTTGAGAGGATTATAAGCAATTTATGGATTTCACATGATGAGTGCATTCGCCACTATTCCCACAAAGCATTTACGGGATCATGTTTCTAAAGCTTTGAGGTAATTAAAAATAAGCATGGAGACAATGGGGCTGAGGCAAGGTGCTCGCTTTCCCTTCTGTCATTTCTAAGGACCTAGATTTTCAGGCTCCAGGATGACTAGTGCTACAGCTTCATTAGCGTTTGACTGTTAACTTAGGGAATGCCAAGGTTTTGGAAATGATGAGAAAATCAAAACATTTACCCCAGGGGGTATAGGCAGTTCCTTGATCAAACATTTGAGATGCAATGTAAAATGAATTTGATTGTTCATTCCATGAACTCAATAAAATACTCATTGATATCATAAAATACTTCCATAGTGAATTTGGTCAGCCAGAGAACTATGGAACTGAATTTTTCCTGGCAGATAAGATATGTGAACACTGTATAGATCTCAGGTATTAGATGCTTTAATGCCTGGCACCGTTGCCATCCTGTAGAAACTACGTATAGGAGGTTCTGTATTCAGCAAGGTTTTGCTGAATGAGACTTTACTTCATTCAACAAAGACATTTCTCTTTAGGGCCGTCTTGCCCAAGTGAAGTACTGTCTAAATCTATTTAAAACGGTACAGAGGATGAACCAAATGAATTCTAAAGGCTACTTTTCATTTTACTGATCTTGTAAAAAGTAAAAGCACATAGAAAAACTTTAAAATATTTATCCTAATAAAAAAGAACTTCTGGCATCAAGTGAGGTGTATGAAATCCTCTCTGACATGAAAATATTCATTAAAAATGACAATGAGAGGAAGAACTGGTGGAGTGAAGGTGGTTTAAAGAAAAATCTTGCCAATTATTTTATAATTAACGAGGCTATCAGTCCTGTCGGTTTGAACATTACATTTGAATTTAGTCTGTTGGCATGTAAATGCTGGTTTTTAAAAAAATGCAAACCAGAACAGCCCACACAGTTTAAAGCTCATGCTGACTAAACAGAGAGGGTAAGAAGAACATTCCATATCACTGTATCCCAGTTTTTTTGTGAAACCTTTACTGATACAGGGTCTAAATGTGCCTTAACTTGGCTTTTAAAACTCTGCAATTGTCATTCCATTTTCTAGTCATTCTTTTGATTCCCCCCCCCCCCCCCCCCCACTGTGTTCTTTAGAGTTCTGCTGTGGCATCAGTTATGGTGTATTTGCAATTAGTTCTTAACTTATCAGTGTTCCCTGTCACTGGGAGCTTTTTGAAAGCAGCAATCTTCTTTTAGAACACAGCAAGCAGGCAACATTGCTTTCTTTTTTCTTTCTTTCTTTCTTTCTTTCTTTCTTTCTTTCTTTCTTTCTTTCTTTCTTTTCTTTCCTTTTTTTTTTTTTTTTTTGGAATGAAATGGTATTCTGATGCCTTGGGCACCCTAAGCATGTCACTTTAATTCTTCATCTTTTAAATGTGGATGTTAAAACATCCCTCACTTATAGGGATGTGATGAGAACCAAACGTATCCAAAGGCAAGCAGTTCTTTCAAATTATAAAGCACAATATAAATGTAAAGTTTTATTATGTAAAACAACAGCATTTCAACTATTTGTGATCATTTTCACTTTCAGTGAAATATGATCTAAGAAATAACTTTAATAATCTGAATTGATGAAGGCTTTTTCCATCTCCATTATCATTGATTTAGCTCAGGATCTTCAGATAAGGAATGCAATGTGCTGGTCTGCAAATATTTATGAAGCCCCTTCTGTAGGCTTCTGGCACTTCTGGAAAACAGGGGACATCTGTCAATGAATGCCTGCTTGTGTGTCAGGGAGTCATAGAATTAAGAGCAAATCAGGATGAATTGATTTTTCCACCGTGTAGTATAACCTATCCCTCCTCCGAGGAAAACTCAGGCACACTCTTCCAGGCTTTTCTGCACTTCTTGCAGGTTTTATTATCTCTACTATCAATGTTCCCTGCAAGCCATGGGGTCCAATGGAAGAAGAACATCTACTCAGGAGGCCATGAAAGGAAGCTGTTCTCAATAGGGGAAAAGTAAGTTTGTAACCTCTTGCCTGTGGCCTCAGAATCCAAACTTACACAACTGTTTGGGATAATTCAGTAGATCTAAATAATGAACTAAGTTACTTAATATCTCAAAGTGTTCTTTTTTTTTTTATGATAGTCACAGAGAGAGAGAGAGAGACAGAGGCAGAGACACAGGCAGAGGGAGAAGCAGGCTCCATGCACCGGGAGCCCGATGTGGGATTTGATCCCAGGTCTCCAGGATAGCGCCCTGGGCCAAAGGCAGGCGCCAAACCGCTGTGCCACCCAGGGATCCCTCTCAAAGTGTTCTTTTCTGTAAAATGGGAGTAATAACTCTTTACCGCATTGGTTTGTGAAGAGAATCAAATGAGATAGTACATGCCAAGTGGCACAGGTGAAAGTCACTTATTCCCCAAACATTTGTTTAGCGTCTGTGGATATGTCCAGGATTGTTCTAGGCGCTGGAAGTACTGTTTTGAACAAGGTACAGAAGGTCTCTGCAATTCTGGAGCTTACATCCCAGTGAGGGGGACATAAAAACAAACACTACCTGGCAGTGAGAGATTCGTGATGAAAATGAGACAAGGTGATGCGATGGTGTATCAGAGAAGCTTCCTTAGACTGGGGAAGTCAGAAGATAGAAGATGTTTCTCTTCTCTTCAGAAGTGACATTCAAACCAAAACATGTTAATTATTATCATAATCACTTCTAGCAATTATCTGACTTTATGCTATTATAACTGTACTATTATTATTTTACGAAAGTTAATTATAGTAAATGTTATAACAAACAATGAAACTAATATAATCACTATTAATTGATGTTAATAGCCAATTGTCACAAACAGTCACCTGTCAACCATTCTGTGTATTAGTTACCCACTCAGTAGATAAATGTTAGCCTCTGGCTGATTTCTCCCTGCCTTCCAGTACATTCTTGGCTAGCCTAGTCCCATTATCTAGGAGAATATCCTTGGGGAATGAAAATGCATCTTACCGTTTGTCTGAGAAAAAAAAAAAAGTTAATACTGATGCAAAAACCCTACACATAATGCATATCAAAGCCAAATATAAATTATTTCTGAAGTTATCTGCTGTTGTGGCTTATTGCTGCCAGTGTGGGCTCTTCTATTAGCATGGATAAGTGGGACCTGACCATATGTCAAGAGAACACGTCCTTTCGAAGTGACCTCATATATCAAACGCACACCCCTGGGATGCTTTGCCCCCCCAACCACAGAGACAGACTCTTCCGGTAGGTTTTCCTCTGTTTTTTTCACCTGTGACCGTATGCTGCCTCCTGTCACTGGTGCCACTGTAGATGAGACCTCTCCCAGTCTGCCTGAGCTGGTACTCTTTAATGATGCCATTTGGTTTCTCAGGGATGCTCCAGCTCAAATGCAGGGCCTCCGCGCTGGGTGCCCTGACCCTGGGCGGCAGGACGCTCTCCGGGACTCCCTGGGTAGTAGCTGCAACTACCTGAAACACAGGAATTAACCAGCAATTTATGGTCATAGGCCACGAGGTACTCTGATCAACGAGAATGTCACTTTTGTTTTAAAATGTTGTTGTCTGGCCTGGCATATCATTAGCAGGGGCTTGGAAGAAACAGTCCCCCTTTTTTATTCTTTTCCTCCCATCCTATTTAAACAATGAAATCTGACCTTGAATACATTACCTAAGTCTCACACTACCATTTATCACAACAGGTTCAACAACAATTTTGACGGCGGAGTGCAGCCCTCAGTTTAAACAAGTAAAATCTGGCTGGCAGACTGTCTTACTGGAGAACTCTTGATAACTCTCTTCCATATGGCCCATCAGTGTCTTTGCATTTTAACAGCCTGATTTTGTACATTTTAAGCACCAGTAAATATGAAGCAAAACCCACATCTGAACTTGCTTGCATATAATATGCTTTGAACAGTGTAAATGGGCAGATTTTTTTTTTTTTTTTGTATCCTTTTGTGTTCTTCTCATGAAACTCAGGATGGCTTGATAATGTCTGTCCCGATGTCTTAGAAAAAGAACTGAATGAGAAGGGGAAAAAAGGATAAATCAGCCAGTTATTCAGCATTATCCAAATGTGATTTTGGACAAACATTAGCTGCATTTGTTTTCATCACAGAATTAACTCTGGTTTCACTTTTTAACCAATTGTCCTGGCAGCTGGTAGGCAGGAGCTGTGCCTACGTAAAAAAAAAAAAAAAAAAAAAAAAGGCAGGGAATTGTTCGAGGACCGTTCAGACCATAACTTTTGATTGGGCCAATCAGCTGCCATCTGTTTAAATGGTGGCACGCTCAGAGATGTTTCTGGAGGTCTGTTGAATAAAAAGCTGCACATATGCACTGCAGCTGATCCATCTGACTGAATGTTTTACTTGGATGGTTCTTGCACAGTGTGTGAGGATGCTGCTCTTCTAAAGTTGTAACCACATGAAAAGAATCAGAGCTTCTGTGTGCTTGTTGCTCTTGGCTTTCCTCTGAAATGGCTCTTTCTTTATTTTCCTTCCTAAATCGTCTGATTGTTTCTTTCCAGTCTCCTTTGTGGGCTCTTCACATCCCCAGGGTTCATCACCTATGGTCTTGTTTTTGTCTCTATCTCTTTTCTCCTTAAATGACCCTATTCAACCTCCTTGCTTTGACTCTCACATGGATCTTTCTAGCAAATTCAGTCACTTCATAATCCAGCTTCTGACAAGACGTTTTCACTTAATGTGCCAAATAACATTTCCTTCTGCCTCTCTGCTATCTGCTCCTTCTCTTAAATATATTTTTAAAAAACATTTAAAATTTTAATCTTATTCTCTACGCTCAAATTTTCCCCTTTTATTTTTTTATTTGCTTGCAGAATGGCACTGTGATCTATAATTTGCTCAAGCCGTTGAGCTTGAATATATCTTTGATACTTTCCTCTTATTCCTCTGCGTAGAGTTGACAACAATTCCTCTTATTCCTGTGCATTTGGTTGACACCAAGTTCTATAGATTTCATCCTCCCATTATCTGTTGTATCTTCAGAATATTCTCCATTCTGATCTCTGTGGCATGAGTTCATTTCTTGCCAAGGCTGTAGCAGAAGTCTTGGTATCATCTTATTTTTTATGCTGGGCTCTTTTGCTCCTTTCTGTTTTTCAAGAGCAGGCAATTTTTGTTGATTTGATATTTTGGGGGAATGATGATGGATTTACAGATGATCATTTAAAACTAGTTGGCTGAGAAAAAATGTGATAAAGAGGATAATATTGATCCAAGTTCTCCTTCTTTTTTAAGTTAACAAAATACTGATATTTGCATACATTTCCTTTGCAGTGATCTCTCATACTCAATTGAGATGCCACATGAACACCCTACTTAACACTGTATTGAGGTGGATATTGTTTTCTGTCATTGGAAAAATCATTCACAACCTGGGCGTTCATTTAGTCTTCACACTGGCTACTTCTGTCTGGAGTTTGGGTACTTCCCCTTACCTTGCTGCTGACGGCACAGCCAGCAACCGTGCAAGCTTTTAGCTGGTATGAGTATTCCTGAAATGGTTCAATTCCCTTTGAATCAGAGAAGCTCAGTGATGTTCCCTGAAAGCATTCAATCCCATTTCGGAGAAGAATGTAGTAAATAATAGGACCTAAAAGAAACAGAGAAATGCCCAGATTGGAGTGTCATATCCTTTTAGCTATTGGCAAACAACTTACGTGTCTTAGGGTTCTGAGGAAATGGTATAATATAGCATTACTTACTTTTAATGTCCTATTATGTGCTACGTTCAAGCAGTTCTTAATGATAGGCACTCTTATTGAAGAGAGGGATTCTGGACACAGATAATTAAAGAATCATTTATGTTTATTTCCCCTCTCTATCAAACAAAATTACTTTCAATATTAAAACCATTTTGCCTTTCCTTAACAGTCTGCTTGTTCGAAAGCAGCTCAGATATATTGGAAGGTTCCAGAAAACAATTGGGGGCCTAAACATTCGTGAGGCCTGTTTTACAAAATGAAGGATTAGTAAGTAGGCACACACCTAATGTTCCTTTTACCAGAAAATAATTTTAATGGTTAATATTGTATATCTATAATCTAGAATTTGCTCAAGCCGGAGATCTTGAATATATCTTTGATACTTTCCTCTTATTCCCCTGTATAGAGTTGACAATAATTCCTCTTATTCCTGTGCATTTGGTTGACACCAAGTCCTGGCATGCATGCCAATTATATGTAGATCACACTAATTTCAACTTCCTTATGGATTTACAGGATTTTCCTATTTCAATTTTAAAAATAGCTTAATACCATTTGATTGTATAGGTTTCTTCCAATTTAAGATTATCACATCTTCAAGATTATCCATTTTGGTCCATCTAGGGGGACTCACTCCTTCAGGCACATCTTCTTTTGTCCTGGCTCTAATGGCTTTGCTGAATCCTCGCCCATAGCGATTCCATGCAGAAATCCTATACTCATATGTCATATAAGGCTCCAGGTTCACATCTGGAAAGGGAGGATTGAACAGCGAAATTTTTAAAACATTTTTAATTTTTTTGACCATCATATTTAAAATGAATATTGAAACTTTTAAATACTAAAAAATATATGCTTAGTGCTCTACATCATTAAAAATGATTTATCTTAATGTGCATAATCATAAAAACATTTTATCATGTTTATTGGATGCAAAAATATGGAATTCCACAGAACAGATGTCACCTTTTCTGGGATAACAAGAATGACCTAAAGTACTAGACTAATGCACATTAGATGTTAATACTTCACAAGTGTGTGCACCCTTTACTTCTGTATGGGGCAGGTTCACCAATATTCTTTTATAGTTTGATATTATAAATTTTACCAATTCTTACCTTGTTCATATTACACTATATTAGTATATAAATTATAAGGTAGTCATTATGAGATACAGGACTTGAAACTTTGGTTTATCACGGTTAGTGGATATAAATGAGTGCACAATGCACTATAGACATCCTTCCCTCTTTCACTGGATCAGAACTGAAACCCAAACCCAAAACAACCATCTAATTAAAAGAACAAAACCAAACTGTTGAGTGTTCTGAACTGGCAACAATTTTATTAGGTAATCATCCATGTGACTCAATGACATCCCAAAGGTCTTTCTTCAGTTTTAAGATTTAGTAACTTCAGAAGCACAAATGCTACAAATTAAACAAACAAACAAACTGGAGAAAATTGGCTAAATCTGTTTTCCACTTATTTCATTTTGTGAAATTTGATTATGTTTGTATGTTTTTTTGTGTGGGGGATTCTGGATGACTTTTCTCACGTGGATGATCAGAAGAAGAGGTCCTCCTCCTTAGCTGCCTGGCCACCTGCTCTATCCTCACTGGATGTGGGGTTGAGTCTGAGTCCATCCATGTGGGTCTTTTGACCAGATGTTGCTTGCATGTATCTCTTTATCATAAACCCTGATCTGCCTACTTTACAGAAATAATATGAAAAAAAAGTGCAAGAAGTTATGTGACACAAAGTCATAAAATGTAAGCTGATATAAAATATATAATGGCTTATCTTCTGTCTTCATTTTCCCTGGTAAGGGGGCATCTGCCACTTGTGACCCGTGAGGACCACCAGTGGGCGCCCTGATCTCCCTTCTGTCCTGGTCAGAGGCCTCCTGGTTAGGGTCTAATTTTCCCAGTTTTCTCTGCAGCTTGGGGCAGTCACGTGACTCAGATCTCACTACTGGAAGAAGCATGGAAGTGATCTGAGCAACCTGTGCCTCTCTTCCTAAGAGGAAACCACTTGCCTTCCACGGACATTCTTCTCCCCTTTTGATGGGCTGGAAGCACGATGTTGTGGTGATGTAGGCTACACTGTGGGAAGGAGGGCAACACTGGAAATGTGATGAGTCATCGACTGGAATAAATTTGGATTCCTGAATGACCTGTGGGGCTACCCAGCTACCCAGACCATCCACCTGCCCACCAACGGTCACTGTATTTTTGAATCGACTGGCTCTAGCAGATTGAACTGCTTGTTGCTAATAACTGTTATTTCATCCCCTTCAGGCCCACATCACCAGTTCTAATTTCAGTTGCAGTAGCTCATCGTGCTGTGTTCCTTGTTCTTTCCTCTATGGCATTTCATTCTTTTTACTCTCTCATCTCTTATTCTCATTTCTTTGTTTTCTTGTGAGGCCCGGTCTTTCAAAGATGCTCCTAGCCCCTGAAAGAATTCTTTTTTGCTTTACACACAAGGAAGCATCGTTGAAATTTTGCCTTCCCTCAATAATCTCTCTCATTTCTGAGTTCTTTTTTCTTTGCCAGAATTTCCAACTTTTTTAAAAAAAGAAAAAAAAAAACACTACTCTTTTTATCTCGAAATCATTCTGTGTGTTATGTGGGGCTAGTCTTGATTATTACAGAGGGTTTGGCTTTTTGGGGAGTATGCTCGTTCTAGTTTTACTTGTTAATAGCTTAAATATCCCATACATACTTGTCTGCAATCATTTCTTCAGCTGACAGAGTAATTCTTCAAAAATGCATATATAGGGTTGTGTCATTGTATTGCTAAAAAACCTTTGATATCCACTCATTGCTGCATAAAGACAATCTGCTTAGCGTGGCAAAAAAAACCTTCATCAGCTGACCCTGCTGTCCCTCCTCTCCTGCACTGTGCTATATTCATATCAAGGTGTTTGTTTTTCACACCTACTGGGCTTTCGTGCACTTCCTGCGCTTTCCACATGTTACCCTCTCTGCCTGGCTTCCCTTCCCTTCATCTGATATGTTTCTCCTTGCCCTTCAGTCCCCAGCTCAGGCACGATATCCTTCATGAAGTCTTTCCTAAACTCTTTGGTCTGGGTTAGGTGTCCTTGCAATGCTCTTCAAGAACACCCTGTACTTACTTCTATCACAGTTCTTACACAGCCATCATTTCTCACATCTCAGTGTACTTGCCTTTGGTCCCTGTCTGTTCATATGGGCTTCAAATCCCCGATGGGAATTCTTATTTATTTGCTTTCATAGCTTGTGGTTCCAGTGTAGTGACCGGTTATTAGTAAAAAATTAAGAGATATTTTTTGATAAATGAAATGATTGTATGAATGAATTTTGGAGAGCCCTGGTGTTTTTTAGCTTATAATTGTGAATTTATTTTTTTTTTAAGATTTTACTTATTTATTTATTCGTGAAAGACACAGGAAGAGGCAGAGACATAGGCAGAAGGAAAAGCAGGTTCCTGTGGTGGGCCTGATGTGGGACTCGATCCCAGGACCCTGGGATCATGACCTGAGCCAAAGGCAGATGCTCAACCACTGAGCCACTCAGGTGCCCTGTAATTGTAAATTTCTAAGAAAGATTGACTTTTTAGTCCAAATTGATCTCAGTGGAACTGTTTTAGCATGACTTAAATGCTTCATTTTCTTCATGGAAAAGAAACTTGCTATTTTTCATATTCCATTTATAGTATTTGGTAGGCAAAGCAATCTGAAATATTTATGTTTAAATAGGTATAAACATCTATGCTCTTCTGGAGAGGGCTATTACAAATATGTCTTAGGGGATCTTCAAAATCTTGACTTTGATTTCAAAAGGCAGATAAAAGGAGGGAACTCTCTGAGATCAAACCCACTAATTTGGAAATGAGGGTCCTTAAATCTATAACTAGGAATGGAAGGAAATTGGAAAGTTCAAGGCATTGTCCTCTATCCTGAGGACTTTCCTAATGAAATACATTCTAATAAGTGTCTTTTTGTTTGTTTACAGTATATTAGTCCAAAAATGAAGTAAAGTAGAGAAAGGGCATCTTGCTCAACCAGATATTTCAATCTAGCAGGAGAGATGGAACAAGCACCCAAATGCAGGTGACAACATGGTAGAAATGAATGTCATAGGGCTGGGTTTGAGAAGCCTGCACTGAGGACAGGAATTTGACCTACACTCTGAGAATGATGGAGAGGGAGATTTCAGGTAGAAGGAACAGCTTGAGGGAGGTTTGGAGCACTCAGAAAGGAGGTCCTACACCACACAGAGTCTCCTAAATCTGCTGGTCTCGAAGGTGACATGATTTAAATCTGACATCTTACCTCAGGAAGTTACTTTTATAGATATGACCCACAGTTTCTTCATCTGTTAAATGACCATAATCGCTTTGTGGGTAAATTAAGATCAGGTTTTAAAGCATGTAGCACATCACTGGAACTTTATCTTTAGTCCTGCTTTCCCTCCTTAATCTACTCCCCCCATCCCAGTATTTTGCCTTAGTTTTTTGCAACCCCGAGGCTTGCCATTATCCCCACCATCGGTTAAGTAAGGCAGAATGGCAAGTCATGATGGAACAGAACAGTTTCTTGTTTATTTAACCTTAGCTTGCTCGAATTATGTCACTTAAATGTATTCTATTTGACTCTAGATGATAGATGATATATATGCACACACATACGCACACACACACACTTAATTTTTCAAAAGGCAGAAACAAATTCTGTAGGGACTTAAGTAAATGGACAAATAATAAAAATTTAATAGAGGGCAGAACTATTTTGGAGATGATTTTAAACTTTACAGTGTTTTGCACTCAGCTTAGCCAAGTCTGAGAACCACTATGTTGGAGGAACTCAGTAGGGCCAAGATGGAGCCCGAAAATTAATATTTTCATAACTGTGAAGGTCATCGTTCCCAAGATGATGATCATTTAGAGGCAACACCAGAGCGCAGTGTCCAGACCCAGACCTAAGATCAGGAAAGGGATACTACTTTAAGCTCCTCCTCAGAATAATGCTGCCAGGTCTTACTGGTGATCAGAGAGGTTTCTTCCTCTTTTCTGCCTACAAGCACAGCAACATTCATTCATTGCATATATTGAAAGCCTGTATTCGTAGAAAGAAATTTGGGCTCACTGGCAATTAATTGGATATACCATAAAAGGACATATAGGTTATTTCCCTGTTCTTTGTTTTCTATGTTTACTTTGAAATAGCATGTATCTTTGTTTTAAGTTAGACCTTACAATTTTTTTTAACTAACTTTGAGCAGATCTGAAGTGTGCCTTTAATTACCTCATAACTAGCTGACCCATAGTAGTATGATGAAATTAATTGATATTAGGTCAAGGAAGGGAACAATGTCAGAATGAAACTAATCTGCATTTTCCACAGCTGGTTCACTAATCCGACTAAGCCATGGACAGGTGCCTCAGTTTCTGTTACCTGTGAAGGAGAATGTGTTTACACTTCCCGTGTGAACAGTCTCTTCAGCATATGAGCATATTTCTTCTGCTGATTCCTTGCCTGTAGAAATGTGAGGTCCTCTGATCATAGTGCAAATGTGGCTGGTAAAGTTGAAGTCACACCTGCCGCAATATGCCGTGGCTTCCAGAGATGCTGGGCAGAGAGTCCCGCACTCTCTGGTTTCCTGAGTGGTAGAGGTAAGGAGATAAGGAAAAGGAAATTTTAAAATTACATTTGGATAGGGGTGCCTGGTGCCTCAGTTGGTTGAGCCTCGGACTCTTGGTTTTGCCTCAGATCATAATCTCCTGGGTCATGATCTCATGAGTCTCGTGAGTCTCATGGGTTGTTAGATCCAGCCCCACTTGAGGCTCCGTGCTCAGTGGGGAGTCAGTCTGCTTGAGATTCTCACTCTCTGCCTTTTCCCCTTATACATGTGAGCTCTTTTTCCCTCTCTAAAAAAAATAAACATATCTTTTAAAAAATTACATTTAGACATATGTGGGGCAGGTTTTCACAAGATGCAAATGAAATTTTCTTCTACTTAGTTCATGAAAAAATGTCTCAAGATTCATGAAAAGGAATGAAGGTGGTGTGTATACTAGAAAGAGCAGCTTTGGTGTGGATGACACAGATTTGGATTCAGAGTCCAGTTTTGCAACTTCCTACTTCTGTGACCTTGAGCAAGTCGCTTACACTCTCAAAGCCTTAGCATCTTCTGTGAGAAAATGGAAATTACATTTACCACCCAGGTTTGTTATGTGAATCAAATGAGATAACGCCTGTAAATGCCTTACACTTAGATATGTTGTAAGTAAGAGCAGGAGTCATTATTTTATTTTTGTTACTTGACACATTCCTAATGGAGCTTTAGAGAAAAGAATGTGATATTTGAAAATCTGTACATTTGTGCTCTGGGGAAAATTGGACTGCTAAGAAATATTCCTTGTCCAAGTTTTAGAAAATCTAAGTATTTCATGAATTCTCAATATAGTTATTATTATTTACATTTATAAAACTTTTTTCTGATGAATCTTTAGACTTTTGATAGTTATTGGTAAGTACAATTGTGTTCTAATTTCAGAAAATGAAATTCTTCATCATCCCAGATTACAGGAGATATAAATAAGGCAACATTTTTATAATGCCAAGCTTTCCTTTACATAGATGGCTTTATTTATTTATTTATTTATTTATTTATTTATTTATTTATTTATGAGAAAGAGAGAGCACATGTGAGGGAAAGAGCAGAGGGGGAGGTGGGAAAAGAATCTCAAGCTGACTCTGTGCTGAGTGGGGAGCCTAATGAGGAGGTCGATCTCACAACTCTGAGATCATGACCTGAGCCGAAACTGAGAGTTGGACATTAAACTGACTGAGTCACCCAGGCACTCCATGTGGCATGATATATTTTAAATAATTTTTTGCTATTTAAAATTGATCTACATTCAATCTCTCTTACCTCATATAAATTACTCTCCCAAAGGCTGTCAAAATAAAGCTGCTTCAGAAAACTATGGTAGGATTTCCCTTTGAGTATAGTGACTTGAACACCTGCATTTAGCTCCATTTCCTCTTGAAGCCCCACCAAATGACAGCAAAAGAATGTAGAAAGTCCAAGGAAATAGAAAATAAACTAACACCCACAGGACAGCTCAAACAGTTTCGGAAGTTGGGAAGGAGATGAAAGTGGCAGAGACAGTACTGTGTGCCTAGTAATGTCCATTGTTTTTTCTCCCAAGGAATACTAGATTTGCAGGTCCAGCTCAGTAGGGAAAGCCACATGACTAGAAATGTTCATGTGCTTGCTTTACAGAGAGGATATATTTTATATCCAGGTAAACCCATACATGTATAATCATCCATTCTCTCCTCTTTTCCTTTGCAATCTGAGGGCGTTATGTAAAGCCCCACAAGATGTAAGGGGATTTGGCTCCTGCAACATTCCTTGGAGGACAGCTGCCTAACTCACATTGGATTATAATGTGAATGATTTTTTTTAACTTTTGTTCTATTGACCCATTCCATACGTGAGTGCATTTGTTTTTATTTTGGCATAGTTTAGCATGTCCTAGGTAAAACATAAATTGGGACTTTATTTTTTTTTATTTTTATTTTTTAAATTTTTATTTATTTATGATAGTTACAGAGAGAGAGAGAGAGAGGCAGAGACACAGGCAGAGGGAGAAGCAGGCTCCATGCGCCGGGAGCCCGATGTGGGATTCGATCCCGGGTCTCCAGGATCGCGCCCTGGGCCAAAGGCAGGCGCCAAACTGCTGCGCCACCCAGGGATCCCTAAATTGGGACTTTAAAGCTAGAGATTGTCTTAAGAACAACAGAACCCTAAAACACATGGCATTGGCTTAATGGTTAGGTGGGCTATGGCAAAGAAATATGTACTAGGGTGTGGAGAGTTGGGGAACACTGTTATGCTGTGGCTAACTATTTGATAAAATTATGACCTGGGATAACTGTCAAAGTAGAGCAAAACTGTCATAGTAGTGTGTGCGACTGAGCTCACAGTCATAGGGGAAGAGGTCATAATCTAGAACATTAGTAGTAGGTTTGGTTGTTATTCCTAGCTGCATTTTGGTAAAGTGTTACAAAATGGGATAGGCTTAGAAAAGATTTGGTGAAATAAAAGAAATAGAGTCCAGTGGAAGATATAAGCCAGGAGCCAGTGGGAAAACCAAATACAAGTCTGCATATTGCACAGTGAGAATCCCAGTCCCCTTTCCCACTGATTCCTTGTATGCTGTCAGCCAGGCATATATCTTATTCCAATCTAGAATGGATTATTAAGGATAATTAGTTAAGCATAGTTGCTAAGGATTCTTGGTAATGTGACTTCCTGACAAAAAGCTACTCTGCCACATGATTATGCTACTGTGAGCTCCCTACTTATAGATGTCTATGCACAGTGAGCTTTCATTTGGCTTCCAATGGAAAGAATATGTTTAAAACATAGTAAAAAGAACTGAGAGGGAGCAGAAACAAAGCAAGGAAAGAAGAAAACTAAAACAGTACCAAACAAATGAGTCAATTCAAGGAATAAAGCAAACAAACAATAAATAACAACAACAATGGTTCAGTATTTCTAGAATGATAAGAAAGATATCCCATGAATGGAACAAGAGTAGGATGCCATGAATAAATAACAGTCAGGAAAAAATAAAGAACCCTGAAAGACTACAACCAGCTAGCTAATTAACTAAATAATATGATAGATTAAAAAAAATCAACCAATAGAAAGGTTGAAAGGTGAAGATAAGGCAATATCTGATCATGTTAAAAAAGATGAAGAGTTAACTAATCAATAGTCAAGAAATAAAAAGAAAAAAAAAGATTGAAAGATTGGCTTAGGAAGTCTAACACCCAACTAATCAGTAAAAATAGAGATATAAAAAGAGAGAAAATTATCAAAGAAATAATAAAAGAACATTCCCCAGAACTGAAGCTCATGAGACTTCACATTGAAAAAGTCCACAAAAAGTGAATAATAATCATTGAATAATAATCATGAATAATAATAATAATAATAATGTAGTTCACATAGAGGCACAATGTCATGAAATTTTGGAAAAACAGAATAAAGATAATGTTTTAAAAACATTCATGGGAAAAATAACACATGGATATCTGGCAAAAAACAAGAATTAGAAGAGCAATGGAAGTTTAAAAATACAGAAATTATGGCAAAATCCTGAGTGGAAATAATTTTTAACCTTGAATTGTATACCTTGTCAAGCATCAATCTAGTAGGAGCCTAGAAAAATGATAATTTCAAACATCAAGCTCCCCCTAAATTTACCTTTCATGCACATACACCCAAAATGATATTTCTCCAAGAGAAGGCAAGAAAAGGGGACCTTTGGAATGAGAATATAGAGACACCAACACAGGAGAGAAGTAGAAGGAATTCTGAAACCCACATTTAGGGAAGACTTACAGGGGAGAAATCCCACAGTAGTCCAGTCCTGACTGGAGCAGGATACAGAAGTCTCCAGGAAAGAGGTCTTCAGGAAACAAAATACAATCTATAGACTGAACTTTATCTGCAACACACTACTGGATTCAGCATTCAGAAATGTTGTCCTAATCATAATAAACACGAATTATCAATATGACTCTTCACTGACCTTCACTGAGCCAAGTGAAGTCAACCTAAAAGATCATGTAACTATCCTGAACGTTGTCCTTGAATAATGGAAGCCATATCTTCCTGAAACCAAAATGAGATGCCTGGGAAACAGATGTGAGTGAGTAGTAATGAAACAAATAGTTGTAAGCAGTAGCGTCATTTTCGAAACTAACAGGTTTCCTCATTTTTCAAATACGAGTGCCCTTTTAAAAGTTTTCTACATAGAATCTTCTTAACTAGTCATTTTAAAGACATGTCTTTGCAACTACAACAGCTTATTAAGACTGTGTATTTCAGGGATCCCTGGGTGGCGCAGCGGTTTGGCGCCTGCCTTTGGCCCAGGGCGCGATCCTGGAGACCCGGGATCGAATCCCACGTCGGGCTCCCGGTGCATGGAGCCTGCTTCTCCCTCTGCCTGTGTCTCTGCCTCTCTCTCTCTCACTGTGTGCCTATCATAAATAAATTAAAAAAAAAATTAAAAAAAAAAAAAAAGACTGTGTATTTCAGAAAAAATTTCTCAGGTCAAACTTCTGAAGACAATGGCCTGGAATAAATGTAAACTTTGGGAGCAGAGTGTTGGATAGATTTCTTTCATAGAACTGGCTATCTAAAGTTGTGTATAGGTCGGACCAATTTCTAAAAAAAAAAAAAATTGCAGGTGAACAACTATTTTTGATGGGTATTTTGTATGATTATTCACTTCATAAAGTACTTAGTCTTTCTAACAACGTTATGAATGGTCTTAATAGTAATTGTTGTAAAGTGCTTGCTGGGACCTTGGCAATCTCAAGAGTTACTTTATTTACTTTATATCCCGAAGTATATGGTGTCCACATGATGACTGTATAGTTACATCAGTCCGCAAGAGCCCCTGCAGTGTCTGGGACCCAAATACTCATTTGCAGTCATCTCCTAGTGGCAAATTACTCAGAACACAGTAGGGTGTTTCGTTTTTAAATGCCCACACTCTGTTCCTTAAAGTGGTAGTTTTCTGGAGTCCTGGGTCAAGTTTAATGCTAATAAAACATGACATGTCTGTCCGTGAAGCATCTCAACATACAAACAAATGGTACACTCATAGGCCTATGCACTTTTATGGGTGGCAGGCATTTGCTGATCGTCCAGTGTCTCAAGGAATAAAATATAGGCAAAGGTGAATTTGCTGGATCTAAAGCTTCTATCAAAGGAAAGTGTTTGATTATGGTTTGGGGCCCAGAGGGAAAAAGACCGAATTTCTCTCTGTTTCCTTCCACAGCACCCATGGACATAGACCGGTACCACGTAGAGGTCCCAGACCACAAGTGTTGGCTCTTTCAGCACAGAGACTGAAAGTCCTGTCCTATCTGAAGTGCTGGGAAAAGCTTCCTGAGAACAGCTAATCATTATTAATTCCTTTAGAATTCATTGCAATAACATCAATCACAGCGAACTCATTTGGTATTAATATGGATGTAATGTGAAAATGAATAATGCACACAGGAGTTTTTATATTCCTATTTTAGAAAAATAGTTATGAACAATGTATTTCTCTTTCCATTGTCAAATCAGCACCTCTGAGAGGTTTTCTATCAATTACCTTCATCATCATTCCAGTTGAAATCTTGTCAGAGCAAACATATTTCAAAGGATTATATCCAACTCCATTACAGCATTTCTGGCTCTTTGGAATAAGTTCAGTCTCACAGCATTTTACTGGCACTGGGTCATTCTTTTTAACATGTGCTTTAGACTCTCCACTGGAAGCTGAGCAGCATATGGTATCTGACATATTCACATAATCCTGCCCACAACAGAACATCCCTGCAACAATAAAATGTTATATATGAATATGAAATAAAAAAAAGGGAGAAAACGGAGACTGCTATAAAGTTTGGTATAAAAATGTCAGAGTCAGGCAGTTGCTGAAATGGTACAGTACCTAAGGTAGCATTTCCCTACCAAGGTGATTTAAATGTGCAATGAGGGGTCCTTCTTACCAAGAGCACCAGACACTAATTAGGTAAAGAACACACGAGAGGAAGCATTCTGAAATCATTCGATGGGGCCAGACTTCTCCCAGGCTCCATTAAAAAAAAAAAAAAAGGCCCTGATTTCCGTCATGAGAATTACCTGCCCATTTTGTGATGATAATAACACTGTGTTGGAGAAGAAAGGATAAAGTTCAGGGGATCAGAAGAAAGCTCTAGAAATTCTCAAAGGGAGAGAAGGTCACTGAAGCACCGTGGGATAATAAGAGCCTAGATGGAGTGTAAAGGTAGCAGCATCCTGGCACTGAGACCCTGTGGCAGGAGTCTTGTGAGTTTTGGCCCAGCTTGTGTCGAGGGTGCAAATATTTGCTTCTTGTGAATCCAACAGCAATGGTAACCAGTCTTTCTTTCTTCATGAGATAGGTTTGTTCAAAACCAGCTGAACTTGCTCACTAATCAGGCCACTATTTAATGAGTAGCACTGTGATCTGGACACATCCCTGGACATGGATAAGAGGCTGGAGGACATGGATAAGTGGCAGAAAGACTTTGGAAGGAGGAGCCTTGATCACCACTTGTTGAGGAAAGACATGTGTGCCTTTCCTACCAAATAGCCTCCCTTCTCGCACCAAATTCAGCTTTATGGCCTGTGTTCACATCATTTAGATCTTGCCATAGAACAGACACAGCAGAAATTTAGACATAAAAGCCTGAGTAAATAAACAATACTCCAGAGTCAGATTAAGCCAGAAATTAAGGTGCCTACACCCCATGCCACAGTGCTATTATATCAGAGTTTATATCCAGTTATAAAGCAGGCCCGTGTGATGAATGATTTATTTTAATTAGAACTGTGTTTATTTATTATTAGTCCTGACTGATAACATAAAGAACCTCAACCTCAAAGTGCCCTGGGGTCCTGAATTGTTTGATCTGGTCCTGTACAAACACCTACATTATGAAAGACACTCCTAATAATAGACCAGCGAGTTTTAAGTGCCTTTTACTTAAAAATAAAAAAATAAAAAAATATGGAAAGTAGATACTGGCTCGGTACCTACCTTAAGGAAAGAGTTTAGCCACACATGACTCCAAAGAATTCCAATCTTTCCCTTTTAAAAAAAAATCTACCAATATTTTAAAATGATATACATTGACCGTAATGGAGCTTTAGCATGCCATGTAAATGGGGTAACTGCCCAAAGTAATTGGTTTAGAAGTAAACTCTTTTCTTCGGCGCTTTATTAATCATTTCCATTATTTTAATATATCCAGGAAATTTTTTTTTCACATAAATACTCACAGCAGAGCTATCGTTGTAATCTGAGTCTTGATCAGGACAGATAAAAATGACGTGTTATACACACGCGTGCACACACACAGTAAAGAGACAAATCTACAGCGTCCAGTTTTATATTGTTTGGACATTATTTTTCTGCTGCTTTCTGATCAGACATTTAAATACAACCTTGGATTTCTTTCGTGTCATTTTTTTTTTCTCTAGCAGTTTTCTTAAAATAATTCATGTTTCTATTTTAAAGAGCAATCCGAAGACTAAAAACTGGCCCTTTAGGGAGCAGAATACATTCTCCCCCTCTACTCCCCAGTCACTTTATGGCTTCACCATGCTTTAAGTATAAAATCAAAATGCAGACTTTGACCTAATTCGAAACTCCTAATCAGTCATCTGATCGCTCTGAGGGACTTTTGACAGGTCAACTAAAATTTTGATAATGAACTGTTTTTACACTAGAAAAAAAAAAAAAAGCCTGCCTTCCTTCGCAAAGAGGTTCATCTTTGTTTCACTGAATTAAAATTTTCAGCCAAGATTCCACTCTCATAACAAGAAGTGACTCCCTTTCTAGTTTCTTTGGTAAACCATTACTTCTTTAATTATTATCAACCTTGTTCCGGTGTGATAAATTGCTAATTACCTAATACCCTAATCAGCTTCATTCTTTGCACAGATAAACTGTGACAGTGCCATTAATTTAAATAGTAATTTCACTTAATGGCCAGAACGGCACACCAGATTTTTATGCAGCATTTTCTGAAGACTGCATCCATCACTGCAATATTCTGACATAAAGATGTCTGACGTGCACTAACTCACTTAGGGAGAGCAGATGTTGCCGAGCAGAGTTTGGTAGTAATTCCCATAGTGCATCACTTCAGCATGAATGAGCTGCAAATTCAGAGACAGACAATCTTCTGAAACTGCATTGCAATAACTTTTGACCCCTGCCTAATTTATCGCATGTAGCACTTGACTTTTGAACTCTGACACGTAGAACGCACAATTTTAAATATGCCAAAAGAAAAACAAAACAGGTCATGTATTGTTGATGGATTGATCTATTCTTCCAGAGGCTGCTCATTAAATCTGTACAAAGGTGAAGATTCTCTTTGGGCAGATGTTACTCGAGTGGTACAGTACACATAGAGCTATTAGAGATTTATTTTTGATATCAAACTGCATATTTTATCTTCCCCAACAGCATATATATCCAACAGATAGCTTCCATGTAATTGGATACAATCGGAGAAAACAGTGAAGGAGTTTTTTACTCACAATATTATGAATAGTTTCAGTGTGTTACTAACACTCATTTAATGGCCAGGGCTGACAAGGAAAGCATTTATAAACATAGAGTCCTGGTGAAATTTCTAAATTGTTAATCTTGTAAAACAGGTGCTCCATTTTTCTAAGAAAAAAAAAAAAAGACCAAGAATTATGAATCATGCTTTTGAGATAAAAACAGTAAAGTCGTAAAAAACAGAGTCTGGAATATGATAAATTAATGTGTAGCTCTGGGACTGATCATGGGGACCACATTTTAAGCCAAGGGACCATATTTTAGGCCTATAAGACTGGAAAACAAAGTTTTGTGATTAGTAATTCTCAGGACAAACTCATAAAATTGGCAGCAGAATATGAAAGAAAAGAACTGCATGCTTGTCTCCACCGGTAGATGGCTCCCTGGCTACCACCACAAAACTGACAAAGAAAGGGTAAAGCAAAAATACTCCCCAAATCATTGAGCTATGTTTTTTTTCTACATCACACCTTTCAAAAATTCATTACATCACATGGAAATCTTCTTGGACAATATTCTTTAGTAGAGCTTTTTCACAGTGGATTTCTGTCCTAAATTTCCCTCTTTGCAAAGTTACCAAATCCCATCTTATATAACAAATAGCAGTAGTCCTTCATTCTGCTGAAGTCCGACTCCAGGACATGGAAACTCAGTATTCTATGACAAAGCAGTTTCAAACCAGAGTTTCCTATCAGAGGCTGCATGGACAACATGTATAATAAATAGAGATCAGACAATAGGTTCCAAGGGTATGTTGTGATCAGTCTCTCATGGCTAACAGAAAAATCTTGTTCTCTTTGAGTGATAGGGGGATTTTAATGTCCACCTCTTAAAACTAAAAGATATAACCAAGTCCAGTCCAAGATTAATGGCATAAATGATAAAACCCTATAAGCAAACACTAAGAATAGAAAGAGTAATAAAGAGGTTTAAAATACATCCAAAGAAAATGGTTAAGAATACATATCCATTGTAGTGACGAGCATGACTTTCATCCCAAGATACCTGTATAACACTCCTACACAACTCATCTGCCCAGAGAGAGCAGTAAAAACATAAACGCTACCCCAGCACTTCTGTTCCAACAGCATCTGTTAATTCACTCCATTTATAAAATACATATTGACAAAGACAACTGAACTGGGACCAGGGAGATTTGATTTGGTGTGAGAAAGTCAATTCAATGTGATTTTGTTAACGGGCTCCTGCAGGCAAATAAAAGAGTTTAAGTAATAAAGTACATAAAGAGATGTTTTACGAGCCAGCCCGGTCTTATGGCAGGCACACAATGCCAGGCAGTGAGAGAGGCCAGGCTTAGGAACAATATTATGAGATCCAAACCCTCATGAAGCAGGTATGGTGTTGCTAGGTTGAGAAGAAAAAGGGCCATATGGATGTTCTGGAAGGTCATTGAGGTCACAGTCATTAGGGGCGACAGGAGGGAGCGGCAGCAGACAGAGGAAAAAAGACAGGTGGAACGTGTCTATTGTCACTGAAACCTGCAGGAAGGTCAAGAGACTAAAACGAGATTCTTTTCTTTTTTTAAAAGTATCATCCCTTCAGTCCACCATGACTACCGAACTTGTCAGAATGGTGGAATGTCGGGAGAAGCTCTAGAGCTAGTCTTCATTCACAGGAGCTGAGTAGTGTTGCAATTTGCTTGAGAAATATTTGACAAGCGTGGAAAATCATAGAGAAGTAAATAAGAAGTGATCCTGAAGTTCAGGCCCACAGAGGTGTGAGGTGTGTGGAACTGCAGGCAAATTTCTGTGCAAGGTCTGTGTCCTAGTATTTGAAGAGAGGCTTTGTAGCTTTCCAAAGATTCTTAAGGGGGTGTATGGTTCCTCCCCCCACCCCAAAGATTAGGAACCAGTGTCCTAGTGGACAATTACCTCTACTTCATTTCTTAAAACAGGTATGTTTTCCTTTTTGGCGATAGTGTTCTGACTTCTCTTTCCTTCTCCCTCACATTCATTTTGCCACCAAAATCTAATTCGTGTCCTTAAATCATAATTCTATCGTCACACTGACTCTTCCTTGATTACTAAGGAATGTTCGATCCTTTTGCCTACTCACACATATCTCCCCCTATTTCCTTGCACACAGCAGAGCCCCCCCCCCCCCACATAAACCCAACTGCTCTCTACGACTTGGACATGCTTCACAGATTGCTCATTTCACACTTTAGCTCAAGCTATGCCCATTAGCTGAAATGTCCTCCTTCCATCTACACATCCCAAAATCTTACTCATTGTTTGAGGTTCCAATCTAATGGCTTCGCTTTTTCCATCACCTTGATCGGAGTGATTTCTCAGTCTTAAGAATATACTCGCATTCATCCTTCTCTTATGGACTGTGTTTAACCTTATAGATACTTCCCTCCTTGATTAGATTATAAATCTTTAAGGATAAAAATGGAATCTTAGCCATTTTTACAATCACAAAGCATTGAGAATAATGTATTGAGCATAGTCACTACATCATACATTTTTATCAAATGAAGGATGATGGCAATTGACTAAAAAAAGAAAGCAATAAATGAACAAAGATGCTAAAATGACTCACTATGGTATGGAGAGGGCAACGCTTTTGCATCCCCCCAACCTGTCATACATTGTTCTATCTTTAAGGGACATATCTTTAGCTACTCAAAGAGAAGGAACTCAACTGGTTAGTCACAGCACAGGATAACTAACTAATTGCCATGATCTTCCAGTACACACGATTACCATGGCTTAAAGCAGTGATTCACAAAGTTTGGTCTCAGGACCCCTTTATACTTGTAACAGGACTCCAAATAGCTTTTGTTTATATGGGTTATATCTGTTGATGAATATGGGTTAGAGCCTAAAACAAAGACTTTTGAAATATGTATTTATTAATTCATTTAAAATGATAATAAATACATAGCATGTTAACATAAATACCTATGATGAATAAATGCATTTTCCAAACTGAGAAAAGTTAGTGAGAAGAATGACATGGTTTTGTATTTTTGCAAGTGTCTCTAATGTCTCACTTATTAGAAGGAGTTAACTTTTCATATCTTCTTCTGCATTCAGTTATTGAAATATCACATGCTATGTAACCTCTGAAAAACTTCAGTGTATACTCACGAGAGAATGAGATTGAAAAAAGCATATGATATGTTAGTATTGTTATGAAAATCATTTTGATCTCACAGACCACCTACAAACATCTTTCTGCAAAGGGTCAGGCCCTTAGCAGTCCCAGGTTATCCTTTAAAAGTCACTGTCTCAGGGCCTAGCACTCATACTTAGTACCCTTTCTTCTAACTTTGGCATACATTAGGTGTGCAGTCAATGAGCAGAGTTTATAATGACTCTTTTTTTCCAGTCTTCCAGAAAATGTTTGCAATTTGATAGTTTATTATACTGGCCCTGCTCAGTCGACCTGACAGACACTGATATGGCTTAGGTTGGAGAGTATCCAATGCTTGTTCAACTATCAGAATGATCAAAGAAGTTAAGAACATGGACTCCATAGCCATTTGGATGCAGTTAGAATCCATTCTTAGCCATAGAGGCAAGAATTCATGGGCAAATCTCCCAGCCTCCTAGTATTTAGGTGTCAACGGATAGCTGAGTTCTAGTCAGTGAAATGTTAATTAAAATATTTGCTATTCCTAGACCTGGCAAATGAAAAACACACACATGTTATTCTGTGCTCTTTTCCCCTTCTGGCTGCAGAAATGGATATAGCTCCAAAGTGACCATATCATCTGGTTGTTCTTAGCTTATAACTAGAAAAGAGAGATAACTTGCAGTTAGGTTCATATCCCAGTGCTATGATACAAGATAAAGTCAACCCCTACTGTATTTGAGCCTTTACAAATTTGGGGGTTCACTTATAATAGCAATTAATTTTACCTGAAGTAATGCAGCCACTTGCTAGCTATGTGATTTGGGGACAGTTTTTCACTTTTGTGAGAAGTGCTTCTGTTTTCTCATCTCGAAAATGGAGACTAGGGTAGCACTTACGTCCTAGGTAAGTTGGGATGTTTAAGTGTGTTATAAATGTGTTCATGTATATGAAGCACACAGAACCCTATTTGGCAAATAGTGAACACAGAATGTTGTTTACTTTTTGTTGTAGTTGTTATCTTCTTTCCTGATCATCGTGTAATCACCTATTAGCCAATAAGCAGCACCTAGGAGTCACTTGACCTGGCTGGATTCCTTGACTGGATTGCAGTTATCCTCAGAATGCTAACTTCTTAAGGCAACAATACATGGGGAAATTTTCTGAAAGGACTATGTGTCTACACTGAACTCTTTTGTATCATAGAATTTAATGCATCATTCATTTTCAAACATATGGTGAGTTAGTTTTTGTTTTTGTTTCTTGGGTTTATCTGGCAAAGTCAACTTTCTTGTTACCTTACACTGCAGATCCAGGTGTCCGGTGTCATGTAGTAGAGGTAATCCTTAAATTTTAGGTGTCAATAGAAGTGTCCTAATTGAAATTCTGTTGTATGAAGAACAACTTTCATCATTACTATTACTGAACAAAATGACATGGGACTACCAAACCGTTTGACAGTGTGTATATTAAAATCTTCCTCTAAATACATCCTATTCAGCTGGATTAAAAAAGAATGCATAGATGGATGTACTGTGGATCCAGATGGATGATCTATAACTTCATAGAATATAGTAAATGCCTTGGAAACACACTTAATGGTTATCCAAAGACAAAATAAAAAACTAGAAATTATTATTATTTTTTTGACTCAAAGAAGGAAGAAAATCTTTCCCATACTGGAATTCCTCAAATTTAATTGTGAATAATATAATTAAGCAGTTCTTACTTATTTAAGGTCTATGAAAATATTGAGAGTCTATTATTCTCATTAAGGCACAAAATTCAGGTACCCTCATGGTTGATACTTAAAAAAAATTTTGATTGATTAGTTTTGTTCTTGAAGTGCTTTTTTAGTAATTTTCATCAGAACTTTACATTTACATAGAGAATGTGTACAAAATATGGCATTTAACAATAACGCTACAATAATTTAAATAACTACTACTGATGTTATGGGTAACACTTTGATGGTTTTTTTAAAAAGAAGAAATTATAGAAAAACAGTAGGGAATTCATAGTTCATCTGCATCAAGATACACTGATGTCCTGAAATCATGCTCAGAGAAGGGCTGGTGTTCCAACACTTGCTAGTTGCACAAGCAGATTTACTTGGAAGCTAATGAAGCCTGGGTTTCAGGGCCCTTTGCTTATATGAGCCCCTTCCAAGGTAGGCACTGTTACGTGTTTTTATAAAATTCACAAATGTATGGTATTTAACTACAGTTTGTTATGGCCTGTCTCTTGCCCCACTAATTTGCTTTCTGTCTTATGTGTCCTTGTATTGATCAAATAGGAGAGTGACCATGTACATTTCTGAAATCTAACCAAGGGGAAGTTGAGTTGAGAAAATATTTAGTTTGGGTTCAGTAGCTACGTTCATGTGACTTCTGTCATGTCTATAAAAAAGTCATTAAGGCTTGAATATTCCATTTTAACTGCAATTTGGAAAGAAAAGGAATGTGAGAAATTATAGACTCCTAATTTGGATGCACGTAAAGGGAAGCTTTAAAGAAAGAGAAAGATCAGATAGAAAAATTAATAGAATATGAAACAAAAGCTGTAAAACTGAAAAGTAGAATCAACTGAAATATTCTGGCATCAAGAAGAGAATTATAACAGAATAAATTTTAGATTATAACAAAGGTAGTAAACTATTAAAAGAAAATGATGGGTCTAGGATTGAAGCATAAATTATTACAAATTATGAAGCGGTAACTCATAAATATATTGGAAAAAATTATACTTTTGCTGGTGTGTAGATAAAATAGTGACGTCATGATAGCATACAACTCAAATTCAATCATATAATAAGGATATCCATAAAAACTTGTTAATGATGTTGTCAGTTCAACAAATATTTAAGACCAGTCACTGCAAATCACTTTAAGACAAGAAAACTTAAGACCCCCTTAAATCTTAGAAAGATCCTTGGTAGATATTTCTCCAAATTTGACAATAGTCCTAAACATTTACCTAATATTACAAAAATAAATTTGGAAGCTTAAAGCCACTTATATAAACTTAAAACAATTAGGAAATGTTTTTATTAATCACATGACAGGAAAGAACGAATTATCCCTCTACAGATAAATAGTATAAAAGCCATTGTCTCATGAAGAGGTAGGTGATCAAGCATATAAGTTAAACATGTCAGCGGGAGATAAGAGGGATGTCAGAAGTTATATAAGTTATATAAGTTATATAATCCAAACATACTATTTTTATGTTAGTGGGATTTGCTAGATTTCTTTTCTTCTCTTTATAATTTTTATAATTTATTTTTCCTTTCTAAACAAATATTTTTATATTTTGTCTTATCTTAATCATTTTATTTTCTTTCCTTAAAGAGGTTTTCCCCCCAATTGTATAAATTTCAGGCACCTAAAAATCTGCATCTGACTACTATGTATTCTTGGACAACTGTCCAATCTCTGTGCCTCAGTTTCCTCATTTTTAAGATGCAGACAATAATAGAACCTATTTAGTAAGATAGTTATAAAGATTAATTGAGGTAATAATATATAAAACATTGGGCATAGTACCTAGTTGGTAGTAAGTATTCCATCAATGATAATGATTGCTATTAAAATTAGTGTTAATTCACTAGCTTAAAAGAATTGACATAATGTCATCAATAATAGTTTTGTGTACTGTTAGCATTTGCTAGGAAATTCGCTAGGAAATATTCTAATTCTAATATTGATCCAGAACCAATGCATTCATATGTGTTTTTGTTCTTCTTTTGCTTATTGTGGATATGACACTTTTTCCAGGAGGAAAGAGTTTTGGTCTGTTTTAATGAAATGCCTCACATGAGCATAAAAAATGTGAAATTACATTTTTATTTGTGATACAACATGTACCTAAATTTTGCATTAGATATAATTAACACGAGCTTTAATTCCTTATTTGCTTTATATCTAGGGCAAGTTTCTCAACCTCCCTGTTTCTCAGATTCTCTACCTACTGAAAGGTAGACAAGGGCTCCTTACCTGGAAGGCGACTGTATGGCATGCCCTCTTCTTCTCCACCACAGCATTCTAAATCTTTGCTCACAATCTGTCCACCACAGCACTGCTGGCCATAGCCATCATGAAGCCTCCCAGCACAGCAAATCTGGTTTCCTGAGGTGGAGTAAGGCAATCTGCCACAGCAGGAGTCACCGATGCCAGTGGAAACCCGATTGTGCTGTTCATCTGGACAACATACTTCACCTGTCAATTTAGGACAATAACAATCATTGCATGAGTTAAAAAAATATGCTTTGACTCACAATGAAATTTTATCACAATCATCTTGCAGATGCCAACTGGTTGACAGAATTACTAGAAAGAATGCTGTCATTTTGGAGTTGCAAAATTTCAATACAACTTTAAAATTTTTGCATTAAAGATGTATAAACACGTGTCTACTCACATACATGCATGGTAACTTAGAGGCAATGCTATGTTGCCTATTTCCTCTCTCACCCCTAAGAAATGAGCACATTAGGTCCAGTAACATGATTAAGTGACATTACAAAAAAGTTTGCCTACAAATACTTTTCTATCCATGTAGTGTAATTTTTTTTCCTTTGAAAGTGGGGTGGATTCAGAAATTAACATAAAACTTGCATTGCCTGGATTATAATTTTTTTAACCAAGTTAAATTCATTTAAAAAACAAAATATTTCCTTTTTAAAAAAATACTTTCAATGTGAAGGTCAATTAAATGAGGAGGTAAAAATACTATATTCAAGTCAGCACATTAGTATTTTGCTGGGCTATGAGAGACACTGAATTTCACTAATGCAGTTGCACCCGTGCTCCACCTTTACATGATATTCTGGAACACTTGAAACAAGAATGAGATTGTCTTTTGCTTGGTACCTTGGGATCCAAGAGTTTAAATTTTATAAATATCAATAGGCAGCATTTGGGGGGGGGGTGCGTATGAAGACACTCTAAAATCAGGACAACTCTAAAAGACAATAAATAAATAAATTTCTTCTTTTAAGGATACCTTGGGAAGGACTACTAACAACTTGGTGGATCTAAAATTCAAAGTGTACTTCTCTCTAGCTCATGATTCAATTCTCAGTTGACCTCCTTCTGAACACTTGACCTTGAGTCTCCTTTCTTGCTTTACTTCTCTTTTTATTGCATCTTCAACAGACCCTCTTCTCTTCCACTTCCCCTTTTAAAATATGTCTTTCTCCCTGGACAATACTCCTTCATAGTATCTTATAAGGTCTATGAGTATATTGACCAGCCTGGGAGGTCTTATAGCTCTAAACCATGGTCCAGATAAGATTTCCATAATCTAGTTAATGACTTGCCAAACCTTCTTAAGAAAAGGAAGGCTCAAATTCACTAACAAATTTAGGATTGCCTTAGGAATCTATAGTCCTGGACTTCCTGATCTCCATCAATTAGTTTGTCTATGTGTGAGGTTGAGATAAGCCAAAACTTGGTTAGCAAAAGCAAGATGAATTGCTTATCAAAATGACATTAAAAATATGGGGCAATATTTAACTTTGGGCATATGTGTAAAGAATATAAAAATTGGACAAGAACACTCAGCAGGTATCCTTGAACTCATTCTTGTCCATATTCATTGGTCAAAATCCATTCTAGTAGATGAAATGTATAAATTACTAGAAACACACAATCTAAAGACTGAATCATGAAGAAATATAAATTTTGAATAGACATAACTATTAACAAGATTGAAACACTTCTTAGAAACCTTTCAACAAAGAAAAACTATGGTGAATTTGACCAAACATTTAAAGAATTGATAGGAATCCTTCTCAAACTCTTCTAAAAAACTGAAGAGGAATAAATACTTCCTAATAAAATTTATTATTATTTTATTACACATTATTACTAGACCGGGTCAGCTTTGCCCTGATACCAAAACCAGACAAGACACTTCAGAAAAAAACAAAACTACATTGATGTAAGAATCCACAATAAAATGTTAGCAAACCGAATTCAAGAGAACATTTAAATGAATATACAACATAACCAAATAGAATTTATTCCTGGAAAACATGCAAAGATGATTCAACATATGAAAGTCAGTGTGATACACCATATTAACAGAATGAAGAAAGAAAAACACATGATTATCTCAAATGGTCTAGAGAAAACATTTGACAAAATTCCCCACCATTCTATTATAAAAACATTTAATAAACTAGGAACAGAAGGAAACTACTGCAACACAATAAAGGGCATGTATGAAAACCCATAGCTAACATTATAAGCAACAGTGAAGGTCTTTTTCCTAAGATCAGGAAGACAAGTCTGTCAGCTTTTGCCACTTGTCTCCAACATAATATTGGCATTTATAGCCAGAACAATTAGACAAGAAAAGAAATGAAGAACATCCCAACTGAATAGGGAGAAGTAAAATTACCTCTGTTCACAGGCAATACAACCTTATAAGTAGAAAATCCTAAACATTCTATTAAAAAAAAAAAAAACTTAAAACTAGTAAAAGAATCAGCAAAGTTCTAGAATACAAAACCAACGTGTAAAAATTAGTTATGTTTTTATACACTAGGAAAGAAAAATCTGAAGAGGAATTTTTTTTTAAAAAGCAATTCCATTTAAAATAGTTTAAAAATACTTAATAATAAGCTTAACCAAGAAGATGGAAGACTTAAATATTGAAAAGTACAAAATGTTGATGAGAGAAATTAAAGAAAACACAAATAAACTGGACATCCCATGTTCGTGGATCAGACGATGATATTGCTAAGATGTCAATACTACCCAAAGTGATCTACAGATTCAATGCAATCTCTATCAAAATCCCAATGATACTTTTTGCATAGATAGAAAATACATCCTCAAATTGGAATGGAATCTCAAGGGACCTCAAATAGTCAAATCAATCTTTGAAAAGAATGAGGTTGCAGGTCTCACACTTCCTGATTTCAAAACTCTCTACAAAGATACAATTAATAATCGAAACATTATTGTCCTGATACAGAGACAGATAGATAGACTAATGGAATAGAATAGAGAGTCCAGAAATGAAACTTTACAAAAATGACCGAATGATTTTCAACAAGGGTGTGAAGACCATTCAATGATGAAAGACCGTCTTTTCAACAAAGCGTGCTGGGAAAAGTAAATATTCACATGCAAAGCATGAAGTTGAACCCTTACCTTATACCATATACAATAATTAGCTCAACATGGACCAAAGGCTTAAATATAAACACTAAAACTATAAAATTCTTAGGAGAAATGTAGGGGGAAATATTTATGACATCAGATTTGGCAATAATTTATTGGTTATGACATCAAAAGTACAAGGCATCAAAGGAAAAATAGGTGTATTGCACCTCATCAAAATTTAAAAGTGTTACACATTGAAAGATACTGTCAACTATATAAAAAGGCAAGTGGGAGAAAATACTTGTAAATTATATACCTGATAAGGGACTAATATCCAAAATTTCTAAAGAACTCTTATAACTCAACAACAAAACCACAAACGACCCACTAAAAAAATGGCTAACAGACTCACATAGACATTTGTCCAAAGAAGATATATAGGTGGCCACTAATCATAACAAAAGATGTTGAATATTGCTAATTATTTAGAAAATGCATATCAAAATCACTATGAGATACCACTTCATATCCAGAAGAATGGCTATTATAAACGAACAAACAGAAAATAATATGTAAACAAGGAGTTAGAGAAATTGGAACCCTTGAACATAATAAGCTTGCACATCACTGTTGGGAATATAATATAGCATAGCTCTTGAGAAAAATACTATGGCAGTTCTTTAAATAAACGACACATAGAATTTCCATATGATCCAGGAATTTCACATCTGAGTATAAAGCTAAAAAACGCAAGGCAGGACTTGAACAGTTATTTGTACACCAATATTCATAGCAGTATTATTCGCAATAGTCATAAGGTGGAAACGACCCAATAGTCATCAGCAGATGAACGGACAAACAAAATGTGGTATATACGTACTACGGAACGTTACTCAGTCTAAAAGAGGAATGGAATTCTGACACATGTTATAACATAAATGAACCCTGAAAATGTATAAAGTGGAAGAAACCAATCACAAAATGATAAATATTACCTGCTTCTACTTATATGAGGTGCCTAGAGTAGTCAAATTCACAGAGACAGAAAGTAGAATGGTAGTTGTCTGGGGCTAGGAGTAAGGGACAATAGGGGGTTAATGTTTAATGGGTACAGAGTTTCACCTTGGAAAGATAAAAATGTTCTGGAAATGGTGGTGATGATTGCACAACCATGCGAATGTATTCAGTGCTACTAACTATGTACCTAAAAATAAAGTTATAAATTTTGTTATATATACACAATAAAAAAATAGTCCAGAATAAAAAAAAAGTCCAGTTCCATAAACAGAGGAAACCTAATTCTATGTTTAGTTTCAGAGACCACTTAGCTACCACTAGGAAACTCTGGTCTCAATAGAAGTCAAGATTTCATAATTTCTCAGAAATCAGAAGATAGGATAATAGACTATAACCTTCTCTCTAAATTACAAAAGCTTGCTGGGCACTTGGAAGATACTTTGGCTCAGAAAAAAAAAGAAAAATAGATCAAATTAATAGCTTTTCAGATTAAGTATTAAATAAAGCCAAGAACAGGGACATATCTATGTCTAGTCTACACAAAGACGACAGTCATTATCGTAAGGAAAAGGGACATTGAAGAACATTTGCTCTGCTTTAGCTAGAAAGAATCAAAAAAGGAAAAGGACAAGCATCGACAAAAGAACCCCTCTCTGTGAAAGTAGCTGCTCTGGTCAATCTATAACTGCCTTTAACACAAAAAAGAGAACTTTTCATGCAGTTGTAGAAATAGAAGTTTTCATATTTAACTGATATTGGGACTACATTATCTACCACAAATTCCACTGTTTCTATCCTTCCTTCCTAGGAAGAACCAAACTGTCTCAGAGGTAGAAATTTCAAAGACATTTCAGACTCTGCCTTTGGTTTTGTTTCTCTTTAATCAACACACTTTTCTGCTAACTTAGTAATTCAACTCTGGAACATTTGATGGGAGGAGATCCACTCTGTTAATGAGATGCTAGTACTAAATGTGGACCCAAAGCCTCTTTCTGGGATCCCCAGAAGAATCCACAGCCTCTAATATGATGGTGGTACAGACTAATTTCTAATACCTGATGCCTTCATGATCTATGTTTCAGACCTTGAATCTTGTCTTCAGGACCCACTGGAGCAAGGAAAGTTTAGATGTGGGATTCATAGAGGAAGCTAAAGTCGTAAAGGTCTTTATAAATATGGCTATGTCCTCCTTGAAACTGGGTAAAAATCCACACACACACACACACACAAAGGTGGTTATTGAAGAGAATC
Organism: Canis lupus familiaris; assembly: GCF_011100685.1. Lineage (NCBI taxonomy): Eukaryota > Metazoa > Chordata > Mammalia > Carnivora > Canidae > Canis > Canis lupus. Next base: position 11,928,315 of record NC_049259.1, read on the forward strand.
AGATCCACTGTATCCACACGCCTCCAGAAAAGACTTGCTATTCCCTCCAGTAACCCTTATAATATCCTATTCATCCCACCCAAAAAAATAAATGACTTGTATAGCACTTTGTTCAAGATTTAAGGGCCATTAACAAGACTGTGCTTCCTCACTTGCTGTAGTTCCCAACCTAATACCATCCTCTCTCCAATCCCTGAGACAGCTGTTTAATTTAGAGTAATTGATCTATGCTCAGCAGTTTTTCATACACTTGCACTCAGACTCCCACTTTTTTTTATTCACTTGGGATAGTTATGCCCCGAGTTTACAGAAATGCCACCTTAATTCTTACAATTATTTAACCAAGGCCTTAGCGTGGTAAGTAAAATATGACCTCCCAAAGATGTTCATGTACTAATCTGTGAATATGTTATGTTACATGGCAAAAGGGGATCAAAATAGCAGATGGAATTAGGTTTGATAACGGTATGTGAGCAAGGTTTGGCTGGCCATTGCAAGGCTGGAAGGAGGCCCCTAAGCAAGGAATGTGGGAAGCCTCTGGAAGGTGGCACGAGTAAGAAGGAGTCTCTCCTACAGAAGGGAAGGCAGCCTGGCTGCCACCATGATTTTTGCCCAGTGAAACCCATTTGGAACTTCTGACTTTGAGAAATGTCAGATAATAAAATTGTGTTATTTCAAGCCACAAAATTTCTGGTAATTTGTTACAGGAATCCTAGGAAACTAATACACTAAAGATGCTTGATTTCCTCTTTAAAACTCCACTCTTACACATGTGTGGATGATCTTCTGTTATGTTCCTGAGAAAGCTTGACAAATTGATTCTCTGTATTTGTTGACAGTGGTAGCACACAAAGGACAGTTGCCAAGCATCCCTTTTTTCAGAATAAAGCACATTTCCTAGGTCTAGACTTTAGACTGTGATGTCACGCAAAATGGAAAATCTCTTTCTCTTTAAAGGTTGGGAGCTATTTGTGACTTCCCCAGTCAATTGCTAAAAGTCAGCTTAGATAAAGGATTGCTTGGTCTCTTAGAATCTACAAGGATCAATGACGATCCCTGAGCTCATAGGATCTCAATGTTCATTAGACATTTGATTCCTAGCTTTTATGAACCAGTTGCCCTTTAATAGAATCTGATGAAAGTGGACACACTTGAGTCTTTGCTTTAGAATAATTCATAAGAGACTATACCCTGTCATCTACAGGATGCCTCTTAACGCCATTTACTCTTATGCTCCCCAATTACTATAAACCTTTCCTTCTATTTGCACATGAAAACTTTGGGGGTTCTAATTCGGGAGCTCAGTGGAAATCAGAGACATTAGTCTCCTACTAATAATATTTAGTTTAAGTAACTTAATGAAGGTTAAACAACTAATAAGTGAAAGTAATGAGCTATGAAGCCAGTCGGTTTGACTCCAAAGCCCATCATTCTTATCCAGTAGCTACTCAGCATCAAACCAGCAAAATCTTATACAGAATTTTGTTCTTTTATTAGAATATGATCATACGTCATTAACTGAAATCAGGAGCTTAGTCTCTGGGACATTTCTGCTTGCCATTTTTTTTTTTTTTTAATAGGAATTTTCAAAGTAATTTTCGTGGAGATGAATTTTCTTTCTTTCTGTTCCACCAATATACCAGAAAAACATATGAAGTTTACATGTATGAAGTCATCACAATATTACATAAGACAGTATCTCTAAGAGCTCAATCTAATTTTTAATCTGCAAATTTCAATCTTGACGAACTGGGTGACTTAGTTTTATTCCTATGTCTTACTTTTCCTATTTGCAGAATAGAAACAGAACTCTAAAGCATACGGCTTAAAAAAAAATCAACCGTTTAAAATTGACCTTTTGGGGGATGCATAAGTCTGTGAATTTTAACACAAAAACACAATTAGGCTACAAATGAATTTCATCACCCCCAAAATTCCATACTATTCTTTCACAGTAACACTCTCCTCCCATCTATCACCCTTGGCAACCACCGATTCCGTTCTCTATCACTACAGCTTATCTTTTCCCATGTGTCATATAAATGGAATCTCATAGTACGTAACTTTTTGAGACTGGCTTCTTTCACTCAGCATAGTATCTTTATAGTATTTATTAATAGTTTGCTTCTTTTGATTGCTGGGTAATATTCCTTTGTGTGGATATATTACAGTTTGTTCATTTGAGCTATTTCTGATTTTTGGCATTTGGGGGACATGTGAGCTATTTTTGGTTTTTGGCAATTATGAGTAGAACTGCTATAAACATTTGTGTGCAGATTTTTATGTAAACACAATTTCATTTCTCTAGGAAAAATAATGAGGAGTGGGCCAAGGCTTAATCAGTTTTCTCTCAAGGTATAAATTCCTAGAATGCAGGGGACAGTGGCTGAGTTGCTGGTCTTTGAAAAGATCCTGTAACATGGTATGTAGAAGCTGAAGAAAATTCTAAATTTTTTGTGATGATTCTATTAGAGGTCGATGAAAGAGAAATGAACTTACTGTCAACAGTAAAATCACTGTACTTGTTTGTTACATTCCTCTGGGTAAAAGGATTTTTAAACTTGGTTTCATATGTGGTTGCCATATTTTTTTTTTTCACAGCATCACTGTTTAATTTCATCATATACTATCAAAAGTAGACAAAATTTTAAATGAATTATGCAAATTGTTTCTAAAAGTTATTTCTGTCCCATTAATTTAGAAGGCTTCTAAATTTTATAACTAAAAAGAAAAAAATTAGAAAAAACTATTAAAGATAAAATGTTATTGATTATAGTTGATAATTTTGGGTCATGGTTTCCCATTATAAATATAGAAAATAAAATGGCAAGATGCATGATTTAGTCAAGAGAATATATTTATAAATATTTTATTTATTTATTCATGAGAGACACAGAGAGAGAGAGAGAGGCAGAGACACAGGCAGAGGGAGAAGCAGGCTCCACGCAGGGGCCCGACATAGGACTCGAACCCGGGTCTCCAGGACCCCACCCTGGGCTGAAGGCAGTGCCAAACCACTGGGCCACCAGGGCTGCACTAAGAGAATATATTTAGATATTCTATAGTTAAAAACTGTTGCATTTCTCTTTACTTAAATATGAAATAATGATAATAGTAAAAGTGATAATGTAATAATAATGATCTGATATATTATAAGAACTTGTATTAATTAAAAATTAAAATCATGTGTTTTGAAGTATCACTACCTCTCTGAAATACAGGTGGCAGTATATAATACTTGTGACTGAGAGGAAGGACTTTGCAATCAGACAGATCTATCTTAAAATTCCTCCTTAAAAAAAAAAAAAATAACGTTTCTACCTGTATAGCTTGTGCAGTTTTCTTAAGCCCTCTAAGCCTTTATCTGCAAAATAGGGAATTAATATTTACTTTAGAGGACTGTCATATTTTTTAAACTCCACAGCCAGAGAGCATTGTCTCTTCTTGGCAAACTTCCTTTAATGTGCCTCCTGGTACAGGGGCAGCACCAGTTAATTAAATATCATTTAGGACAACAGTGGTCTGAGAAGAAACAGAGTCTACATCTATATATATATTTGGGGAAAAACCAACACTTTTTTTTTTTTAAACCAGTTTTGAGGATAACAAATATTAATTGGTTTAGTTTCTTATTCAGTTACTGAAAGAAGAAAAGGCTTTATAAAAAGAGATGTGGATTATATCAATGAGGAGCAAAACTGATTTTTTTTCCCCCTCAAAAAAGGTCTATTAGACATAAGATACAAGGATCAGTCACCTTTTCATTAACCTCTCAAAATGAATCTATTTCACGACAGGCTTGAAAATGTTTTCTCTCTAAAAGCTACCATGCAGTCTTAACAGTTAATTGTTATTCTTATCAAAGAATGACCCACATTAACATTTAGCTTGAGGTCATTAGCATATTTATAAAAAAAGGGGAGTGGAATAAGCATTCTTTCCTCTGCCACTCTTTGTTCGAGGGTGCTATAAAGGAAAGTTGTGAGAAAAAAATGAAGTAAATATTATTAACCAATATTTCAGACTTATCTATAAATATCAAAATGCCTATACCCATCTTAGCCCTGCACTGACAGCGTACTGATTGAATTTTAATTGCATTTAGATACAAGATGGTTTGGGGTCACTATGCCTGCTTTCTTGATGTAAACAGTGTTAAAGCAGTTAACAGAGACTATTGGCTAAGGATAGAGGTCATAATATAATCTCTTCATTTAGGTACATTGAGATTAATGATTGCAGCAAAACACTCTCTTTGATTATCCCATGAGATTGCATTTTTTTCCCTTGACACTATGGTAGGCATTCTAATACCGTGAAAAATGAACTACTTAAAAAGAATCCGAATATGGGCCACACTCAACAGTTTGGAAATTATTAAAAAAATGCTTGAGGTTTGAGTATGTGTCATAGGCAGATCATGAAGGTTTTAGAAATTCTTGTTTAAAAATTACTTCTTAAAAAGTTTTGTAGAGGGTGTCTGGGTGGCTCAGTCAGTTAAGTGTCTGCCTTCCCCTCAGGTCATGATCTCAGGGTCCTGGGATGGAGCTCTGCATCAGGCTCCCTGCTCAGTGACAAGTCTGCTTTTTTCTCTCCCTTTCTATCTGTGATCTTTCTCTCAAATAAATAAATAAAATTAAAAATGAAATAAAGTTTTGTGCAAGGTCGATATATGACTTTTGGCCTTCCATAGCTTATTTTATTTTTAGGGAAAAAGAGTTAATTTTTTTTTTTTTTTTTTTTTTTTTAAGAAAGAGAGAGGAAGAGAGCTTGAGGTCAGGGAGGGGGCCAAGGAAGAGGGAGAGAATCTTAAGCAGACTCCATGTTAAGAGCTGAGCCCATCCCATTCCAGAGCCTGATCCTGATCCACCCTGAGGTTATGACCTGAGGCCTGAAACCAAGAGTCAGTGGCTCAGCTCAACTGTGCCACTCAGGCACCTTAGAATTGTATTTTATTTTTTAAATGATTGTTTTCTTAGTTTGGAATCTGAAACTTTGTGTTAGGGTTGAGAAAAGTCACAGACATATCCAAGAGTTAATAGCCATGATAGATGCAACCAATTATTTTTCATTAATGTTAAGGGACAGAGGATATTTTCTCAGAGTTTAAACAGTTAATTGCAAATCTTAACATCAAAAATTTTAATGTAACTTGGAAATAAAAACAGTATTATTTAGTCCTATGCTGGAATTAGAGAAAAACCTGGTATGGTCCATTGTCTGAACAATGGGAAAGAAGAGAATGAGAGAACATGCCCATCTCATCTGTTTATGTATTATTTTCAGGGCAACTTTTTGCAGGGGAGGCAAGATAGGAAGTGTAGTAGAAGACTCCCAAAGTGTAAACTATTTTGAGAAAATAAAGCATTTGGCAGAGTTTGATTAGTTGCTAAAACGATGATTTCCAGTGTAAAGAAGTTAACCTTTTCCTATAAAATCCTTATTTCCAACACCATTGTGTTTTCTTATTGGGAAAATCTCATTGATTAAGAGTTATTCAATTATGAAAGTATTTTTGCAGAATAAGAAATAGCAGTATTTCTGCAAAGACAGATTTGTCTATTAACATTGAGGAAAAATTACGAAGAGTAGAGATTCTCTGTCTTGAATAAACTTGCGTAGTATTTAATTATTTCACCTTTCCTTTTTGCTCCAGCATTTTGCAGAAGAGATGCTGGGTAAGACAATTTCTCATTTCACATACATTGGATCAATATATTTATGCCAAACACAAAGTACACTGAGCAATAACCTAATGAACTAGATGTTTGGCATAAATTTCCTGTTAAACTAGGTATCTCAAAGCATTCAGCTGTCCTTGGGCATCTGAACACTTAGCTTTCTTCTCTTTGTCCCATACCTATTTCTGTGCTTCTGAAGACATAGGCATTAAACTTGGGTGGTAGGAAAAAAATCTGTATTGTCAATGGCTTTTCCAGGATAGATTAGTAACTGTCAGTGGTGGTAATGGAGATGTTTAGAAGTCTGGAATTTCAAAACTATGTTAACACATATTAACATATTTTGGTTATATAAGAGTATTTTGCCTTTTCTTTTTTTTCCCCCTCATTGTTTTGTTTCTTAGGTTCCAACACATGAGTAAAATCATATAGTATTTGTCTCTCTCTGACTGACTTATTTTGCTTAGCATAATACGCTCAGATTTTATCTGCATTTTTGCAAATGGCAAGGTTTCTTTCTTTCTGATGACTGTGTATATATATATATGAAGGTGTGGGAGATATATATAATTTATTTATTCATCAGTCAGTGGACATTTGGGCTCTTTCCATAATTTGGATACTGTTGATACTACTGCTATAAACATGGGGGTACACAGACTCTTAGCTATAGAGAACATCTGAGGGTTATTGGAGGGGAGGTGGGAGCATGGGTTAAATGGGTGATGGGTATTAAGAAGGGCACTTGTGATGAGCACTGGGTATTATATTTAAGTGATGAATCACAAAGTTCACTTGAAACTAACATCCAGTTAACTAACTGGAATTTAAATAAAAACTTGGAAAAAATAAATAACAGATTTAAAAAAAAAAAGAGTAAGCAGAGTAAAGTATGGCTTTTGGAAAGATATGTTAAGATTTGCCTTGCATTTCTTCTATTTCCACCTATGTGAATCTGGCAATGCTACTGATCCTTTCTAAATCTGTTTCCTTCTTGTAAACTTTATTTTATTATATATTATATATATAAACTTTATTTTATATATATATATATATATATTTAAGATTTTATTTATTTATTCATGAGAGACACACACAGAGAGAAAGGCAGAGACACAGGCAGAGGAAGAATCAGGTTCCCTGACAGGACCCTGATGTGGGACTCCATCCAGGACCCCAGGATCACAACCTGAGCCAAAGACAGATGCTCAACCAGCCACTCAGGAGTCCATATTTGTAAACTTTAGATAAAATATCAATCTCCTAAAGCTGTTAAAACTATATAAAGCATCTTATGCAAAAGCTTTAAATACAGATCCTGCCAGAGACTTTGTGTTTTATAAATACCAACTGTTATTACCTGGACATTGTTTTGGGTAGTTGAAATTTGGCCAGTACTCATTCAGTCATCTGACAGAAGGGGGGAAAAAGGGTAAAAAGGGAAAATCCCTGTTTGCTATTCTTTACGGCAACCCTCTTTCTGCCTTACCTACCCTGACAGGGGACTAGTCTCAGATAAATGGAATTTGTGTTTATAATCCATCCAGAGACAATGCATGCATAGTCCAGAATAGAAATGGAGGAAATGAAGAATGGCTTCATAGAGTGGAACACTCAGAAATTCACAGAATTTATGGTGAAAATATGTAGCCATGGGAATGAAATAAGTCACAAAATAAAGAGAGTTACCAGGTCTTGAAATATTTCCTTATGTGGTAGGTACCATCAGTCCCTCGTATTCCCTTTCTTTTTGTATGTAGTCTTGCTTAGATTTCAACACAGTTGAAAGAAGAAATTATATTTAAAGCAGGCCATTGTCTATGTGTTAATCATTAAATTTTTGTTGAGGAGAGGCTGGAAATGGTTGACGGGCATATGTCATGTTTTGGCCTTTTCAGACTCCCAGATTACTGATGTAAGGGGCCAAGGGCAGCTCTATAAGACGGGACACTCTAGCATGAAAATTATCTTGAGCTAAAGGCAATCAAGACTGTGCGGTCTCCCTTAACTACATAGAAGAATCTAAATTGGGGGTCTTTCCCAGAATAATGGTTATTAGCAGAGATAAATTTCATCTGAGTGACCCATCTGTATGGCAGGGCAAACATCTAATTACCAAACATCTGTTTTCCTTCCTGTCGCTCTGTGAAGTCCATTCCTTTCCTCCGGTGTCCCAGATCCCTACCCCTTCCCCGTAGTTCAGAATGACACACGTATCTCATTTTGCCTGGCTGTCTTTGGAAATTCCATGTCCGTGTGGATTCCTTGCACGCACAGTATCAAATTTGATTTTCTTCTGTTAATCTGTCTCATGTCAACTTGATTTTAGTCCAGCTAGAAGACTTTGAAGAGGACAACAATTCTTGCTCCCAACGTGGAGCACACCTGGAAATGATCCTCACCTGGTAGCATTCTAGCGTAATACCCAGAGCAGCAGCGATGATTTGGTTGAGCCTCTCGTATTCGGCCACCACAACAAACCACAGTGGAATTCAAAATGAATGGGATATACTTCTCTTCACAGCAGTGGTGTCCAGGCTGGAGGTCGTAGAGAACTCCATTACAACAAACCTGAAGTTGGGAGTTGAGGTTAAAGACATACCAGTTTAATTAAAAGCATTATATCGTCATATCTCATATGATACAATTATATTCTAATAAGCCTTGACCTGTTATTGAGAAAATTCAAAAGTTTGAAAAACGCATCTTCCCAGCATCATTTAAATTCTATATATGCTATTTGATATAATGTACCTCTTTTAGACTTCAGTCATGCTCTGTGCTCTGTTACCGCAGTCTATAAATATGAACTCTCTTTTGAATGTCAGTGCTCCCAATGTAAAGAAGATTTACAATTATTTTTAAGATTTTATTTATTTATTTATGAGAGGCAGAGAGAGAGAGGCAGAGACACAGGCAGAGGGCAAAGCAGGCTCCATACAGGGAGTCCGATGTGGGACTCGATCCTGGGACTCCAGGATCACACCCTGAGCTAAAGGCAGGTGCTTAACCACTGAGCCACCCAGGCATCCCAAGATTTAGAATTGTAAATGAACAATTGCCTTTATATATGTTTTTATTGTAACGACTATTTAATTTGAAAACACATTTATGGAAACCTATCTCTCATTGCTCTTTCTTTTTTAATAAATAGCATTTTCCTTATAATTTATATGATTACTTATTTATGAACCCAATCTTCAGACAAGGCAATTCCAACAGTCTTTTACATATATATATATATATATATATATATATATATATATGATACATATATATGTATATGCCATAAGCCATCATGTAAAAAAAAGAAATTTATATGGAAATTAATTTTGAAAAGCTCTTTTAACAATGTGGTTTTTTTTTTTTTCCAGGAGCTATAAAAGAAATTATGTGCTTGAACAATCAAATAATTATTTGCATGCTCACTTGAGGTCTGAGAGACTGACGCTCTGTATATATAACAAATCAAACGCTAACTAGTTGCTGAAATGTAGCTTCAGAACCTACACTTGGCATAGGTCATGTTAATTAGATAGAGGCTTCCTGTGGCAGGCAAAATCAACCACTGTTCAAGAGGTATTTTTCTTTTTCCATTTTGCACAATTGCTATTTCTAGCTTGCAATAAACATGTGAATCGAGCTCAATATATAGTGGTAGAACATGGATTAAGTCTTCAAAAGCACCATGAGTGTATTACTTCACTCATTTTTCAAAAATCATCAAAGAACAAAGAAGTAGGGCTCTTAAATTCAAAATACACCCCTGCGGTTTCTCAGGTGGCCATGCTAAACCAACTGTAATAGAGTCCCTTTTCTGTCTTTAGTTATTAGCAGTGAAGATTCAAAATTAACCTAATGCCAAAGATAAACTGGGTGATCCTTCTCTTTGATGCCATACTCTGTGCGAAAAGTAAATTTTGAAATTAGGCCCCGCATTTAAGCAAAAAAATTATTGCATTCATTTGGGATTTAAGGACGCTGGTCATTTTTGCTTTCAGGGTAAAACAACGCATACCTTCCTCTTGTTTTATGACAGTGACCTAAAATCTTGCCCACTGTTGTGTGGTCTTAAAGCCTTTGTTAAAGTCCAATTCATGTAAGATGTGTTTCTAGACACTTAAGCACATCTAGCCTTTTCTTTCAGCAAGCTTCTCTAGTCCTTTTTATTTTTTTAAGATTTTATTTATTTATTTATGAGAGACACACAGAGAGAGGCAGAGACCTAGGCAGAGGGAGAAGCAGGCTCTCTGCAGGAGCCCGATGAGGGACTCAATCCCGGGACCATGGGATCACGCCTGAGACAAAAGGCAGATGCTCAACCCTTGAGCCACACAGGAGTCCTTATTATTTTCTTGTGAAATTTTGTTTAGTGGTAGCCCATTAGTACTGTTTTACTCCAATCCTTCCATTGTCATTCTCAGGCTCCTTCAGCCACATGAAACTTGCGATTTCTTTTTTTTTTTTTTTGGTGCCCTTTGGTTTAGATCATTGGTGGGTCCCCAAAGTGACATTTTCAAGCTATTATTTCTCTTGGGAGGTCTCCACATAATCAGAGTATTTCTTATTCTTCTAATTCAGTCTTCAAGTTAGCTGTCTCAGAAAACATACATGGACATTTCAATAACTTGAGTTGATAAACATGTACCTAAAATTTGAACAGCCTTTTGTTTATTCTCTAGTTTCCCAAAGCAAGCCTGCAGTATAGTGGTTCTCAAAATAGGGTTCCTGGAACAGAGGCAGAGGTATCACCCAGGAAAATGTAAGAAATGAACATTTTCACGACCCACCCAAGATTTACCAAATCAGTTTCTTGGGGTGGGACCTGCAACCTGGGTTTTAACAAGCTCTACAGGTCTGATGTTCCTTGGGGTTTGAATATATTGGTAAATTTTGTATATGTATTTTGAATTCTTCTGATATTTATAGTGAATTAGCCAAAAAATTCTTAGTTTCCTCTCCAACCTCTAACCCAAGAAATATATATTCATAGTTAACTCTAAGCAAATTTACAAGCAATTGGTTTCTCTTGAGATTTTTTTTTTTAAGATTGTATTTATTTATTCAAGAGAGACACAGAGAGAGGCAGAGAGAAAAGCATGCTCCGTGCAGGGAACCCAATGTGGGACTCAATCCCAGGTCTCCAGGATCACACCCTGGGCTGAAGGTGGCACTAAACCCCTGAGCCACCCAGGAATCCCCACTCTTGAGATTTTAATTGACTTCCTTTATTTTCTTTAACTGTCAATACCTGTGTATTGACTTCCTTTATTTTCTTTAACTGTCAATATCGTGTCCTTAATTCTTAAAATAAAAATAAGCCTCTGCTTAAGGCATCAAGATTTCTTTCTTTCTCCTAGAGAACATTTTTAATGGGCAAATTTATTCCAGCATTTTTCCCTTCAAAAATCCAAAACTTAATTTTATTTTATGATAGTATGTTCATCAGATAGTGCATATTTAATGGTCTAAAATAATGTAAATCTTAGGCAATGACAATTCTGGAGCCTATGTGTCAAAAAAAAAAAGTATAGTTAGTAACTGCTCGTTTTATAACATTTCTTAGCTGATAGTCACTGCTTGGCCAGTGTCAGCTGTAATAATTTGTATTTTGATCCATATTGCTTCGACAACTCACTTTCTTAATTACTGTGTCTTTTTGCAGTGAATCTTTTGAATTTAGTAACAGCTTTAGTCATTAAATGTGTGATGTTGTTGTTGACAAATAGGAACATTATTTCATTATATGAAATCCTACCTTCAAAGTAAGGATTTTCTGCATCATTTGTCAATAAAAGCCATTTACAAACTCCTCTGTCTGGCTGTGTTATTGATCTGATTCCTAAACTGCAACTAATATGAACATTAATCTGCAAATGGCCATAATTTTAAAATATTTCTGACAAACCATGGAAGGTCCTGTTCACAGTTACTCATCGGTGTGATGTAAACAAACAGCCACTTGTATCTGAATGGATTGTTGTAAGGAAAATTCAAGTCATTCAATCAAATACAAATTCAGGAGTTCCTTACCATTTCAATAAACTAATATTTCCTGTGAAGATGATGAAAAATGAGAAGGCTAAGATGCTCATGAGGATGAGAGGGTTTTTATAAAGCATTCTTTCTTTTCCGCAGGGTCTTCCTGATAGACTAGTGGAAAAATTGATCGTGACAAACCGTGGTTTAAGAAGCAAGTGATTTCACCTGGAGTGTTTAGTGAGAAAAACATATTTCATTGACTCATTTGAAAAGATATACCTTAGCTTCAGGAGAATAGCACCTGTGTCCACAGACACTTTTAGGTTTTTGACACTTTACTGCCTTGCAGAGCACACCACTGTGGTCCTTCCTTAACTTCTGGATTTTAGGGCATGAATGCTTTTTACGTAAGAGATCATATCCAAGAATGATGCCATTTGGCTTCCCTGGAGACATCCAATCAACTTGAAGGGATCTGCAATGGATAGAATAATCAATACCTCTGAGTAGACAACATTTAGCATCGCCGCCATCAGCCTGATGTACTTTGAGTTCAGCTCCCAGATTGGTCAGAAAGTCCATTCTGTCAACAACTTCTTATTAAGAAGCTGAAGCAAAAGAATATATATACTAATATATGTATGCTCATATATGCTACTACCATACAATGTGTTTAGAGAATCAATGAAAACTAGGTAAGTTTTTGGGAGGATAACACATGACAAGAGTCTACTTTAAAGAGTCCACTTTCAATTTCAGAGACAAGGAGAAAAGTACCATTGTTTTGGCTAGGCAGGAAAATGAACAGAAAATTTTGAGTTGTAAGGAAAAGTAAGACACAAGCAACATGATAAGGTGGAAAATAAGGTGGAAATTAGAACGTGTGGTAGACCTCATCTCTACTTAAAATCACCTTCTTTGCCTTCCATTCCCAGCTCACACTAGTGATATTGTCACATAGCTGCTCATAGATACGCAGCTAGAAAACCACAGTGGGGGCCTCTGAAAGGTTCCTAGGCAATTTCAGCCTTTGTGGCACAGGCATCACCTGCCCCCTTTCTCTTTCTGCTAAACATGATGTCTGCAACCTCAGCAATCATCTTGCAGCCACTTGAGAAAGATCACAATAATCAAAGAGAGGCCACCATATTATTTGCTATGACTGAACCACTGCCAGCAACAATTTGCAACCTCTAGAATTATTTACTCAAGCCTCTGTTGTTGATGTTTTGTTACTTGTAGCCAAAATAAATGCCAAGATTGGTAAAATCTTGTTATCAATGGGTAAACTTATCAACTGGTAAAAATAATCAATGAATGTATTTATTTATAAATTATATCAAGTAATAAACTTGATAAAATCCCTCTACATACACTTTACTTTGACATATTTTAATTTTTGACTGACATAAACAGATTTGTTTCTCTAATAATTCTTTAAATATCACGGTCAGACATGTTTTGTGGTAAGAAATAATAGGAATTGCAGATTCCCATAACAAATATCTTTACATCATTCTGTACATTCACATTGCTTACATCTTTACATCATATTCTAGGAGATGCTTGATTCTTAAAAATGAGCAACAATTTCATCATAAATACGAGTTTACTTTTTGCAGGGGAGGTTGGTATACTATAAGGGCATAATGTCTGACCAAAACTTTATTGCACTTTCAATGATCTATTAATATTTCATTTGTTGAAATAAATGAAATCATAACATCAAGCTGTCCACTAGGAATCAACCCTGAATAAAATGATTCACTCTCAGGTTAAGGCTACAAAACTTTAATTCTGCACTTAGGACTACTTGACAGAATGATCCAGCCTAGATAACACACCCGTACTATCTTTAGCATTTTTTAAATAAGCTCTGTAAGCAGAATAGTTAAAGTTCTTAATAAAGCCCCAGAGATTTGGATATGACATATTCTTGCAATTGAGCATGGTAAGGAAAGCCTACTATTTGCAAAACACTAGGTGAATGTAAAAAAAATAATTATTTTTAGTCTCATTGTTTTCAAAAATAGGGGTGGAACTCTGGCATTCAAGATTAATTCTATTTTTATAATTCTAGAATTTCTAACTATAACAATTAATCAGTTACAAATAGTTACAGGCCACTTTTACATAGAAAACATTCTAGTAGATACTTGAGAAGAGAGCAAGCACACATAAGCTTAGTCCCTCCACTTCAAAGCTCTTTAAATCTCACAATAACTCATGTGACCACTTTTCTGCCATTGTGTTAGATGGTATTTTTGTTATACTTTCATTTTAAGAAGAAATATATCTTTACAGGCAAAATTACTGGACCCTATCAGAATTCCAAGTGACATCATATATTAGGAATTCAATTAAGCCCAAACATTTACATTAAAAAGCAGCAGTCAAGATAAACCTTGACATTTTAATAGACTGCTAAAAAAAAAAAGAAAAGAAAATTATTATTTCATTTTCTTGGGGGTACAAACATAACACATTCACTAATAAGACTCTGTAGATAGGAAATTAATGTCACCTACAAGAGAACAGTTTCATAGGTGACTTGTATAGTCACCATTATTATTCTAAGGTCTTTATCCAACTCTCAAAATTAATTCCACATTTTCCAGATACCTCTTTTGTATTCACTGCATAATCAACTACAGGAAAGACTACATTAAGTGACATTCAAGGGTCTGACTTTTCCACAAAAGCCAGTGAATTAGTAAAGTCTAGAAAACACCATATAGACTACCATGCCATTGTAACTTCTTCTAGCAGAGAATAACCGTGAAGTGAGACTGCTTATATTTTTAGTGATAACATGAACAGTTTTGCTTTTGAGGATCTGAGTCAGGTACATGAAGGTAAATGATCAAAGAAGATTCGGGTTTAACACCTATATATTTCTCATTAGAACCAAAGAGAATGACCCTGAAAAACCTTTTGGTTGCTGATTTGAAATGAAAGACATCTCTGAGAAATATGCACCATTATTAACTGGATTAATGGTTTCATACCTTTGATGTTTAAGAATAACAGAGAAAAAAACATTCTTATACCCATAGGAATGAATGTTAAATATTGGGGAAACAACCTGAAGCTTTTTGGTATAGATTAATAAAGGTTGTTTGCTTAGGCAGAAAAATAAACCAACTGTGAGTCCTTGTATGGATTTTTTTGGTAGATTTGTTCATAAAGTCATGATTGGAGTTTAACTTCCAGAACACTAGGGAATAAAATTTAAGCTACCTTAATAGTTTGTGATGAAAACCACTATATCTACACATATTTTGATACATGGATTCATTGATTGTTCAGACATGTTAGTTGGAGTTATTTTTTTCAAATTATGTCACATTGTTGGTAGATTTAAATACTACTGTGGCCACCACCACAATAAATCGTCGCTTTTAATTCTTAGTTCAGGAAGTACAAAATAACATGAGGATAGAAAGCAGTATGGGAAAATCATTTCTTTATCACCTACCTCTATACAGGTGAATATTAACATGTTACAGGACAGATAGAATTTTTTTAAGGATTTTATTTATTTACTCACGATAGACACACATACACAGAGGCAGAGACACAGGCAGAGGGAGAAGCAGGCACCCTGCAGGGAGCCTGATGTGGGACTTGATCCTGGGACCCCAGGATCACACCCTGAGTTGAAGGCAGACGCTCAACGACTGAGCCACTGAGGCATCCCGACAGATAGAATTTTTATGAAGAATTAGGGTTCCCATGGCACTCTTTAATATTTTATTCCAGTATTTTATTACCATTTTGACAAAATGTTCTTGTTTGAGCCAAAGGGGGAAAAAAAAAAAAAAAACTTCATATACCTTATGATATCAGTCTAGATTGTGGATCTGGATTTCCTGATCATGTTTACACAAACCTTTTTTTCTTTCCAATTCAACTTGGTCATTTTTTGTTAATTATGTATGTAACACTAAAGTTCTTCCAGATTATGGCTATCACAAACGATCAGGTAATTTTTAATGTAGGATTAAATAAATATATGATGAAAAAATCAACTCTCATCTCTCAAAGCATTAGAATATTTAATTATGTATTAGGATATTTAGCGTAACTTGTAATAGGTGAAAAATCAAGACAAAATGTGTGTGCTTGGGTAATAGGAGATATAAAACATGTATACACGAAGCATTTAAATGTTATATAGCAATGTAAAATTGAGTGTTTAAATGTGTTTAGGCTACAGATATTATAAAAACACATAAGCAAAGATCACTGTGTTCTACACAAAACAATGAAGGTCTCATGGGACAAATGGCTGTGGACTTGAATTAGGGAATAAGGATGGAAAGATTCTGGGCAGGAAAACCAACATAAGCAAAAGTAAGGGGTGGAAATCAGCCTAGGTGTGTATGGAAGGTTAATGTGATCAACTTGATGAATGAATAAGCTGCATCCAGCAGTAAAGGAGGGTAAATTTGAATAAAAGAAAAAATTTTCTGGAGTCCCACAAATACCATGCTGAGTTTGATCATGAAATAGTATGATTGTGAGTGTTGTCACCATCAGAATATAAAGCCCCTTTGAATTAATAACCTGACAAGTTAGAGTGGAAGAAACTTGGGGTAGAGAAAAATGTCAGTGAGCTACATTAGCAACTCAACTAGGAAAGAATGTGAATGGGGAATGGGAGTTTGAACTACAGCCCCAAACTGAGGATGACAGATAATGAGTTTCTCCATTTAAAAGTGGTATTTCACCTCTAAGGGGAACAGCAAGGTTCTATTGAATTCTGAGGATAAAAATGCTCTTTAACATTGTCTCATCACCCAGAACAACCAAAAATAAATGGAATTCTAGGAGAGTTTTAGAAACTCTCACTAAATATTTAGTGAGTATTTATGAAATACCTCATAGATGTCAGGCACTGTTCTCTAGTGATCAGTGAGCAAGATAGGTAAAGCCCACCCACCGCCCCCTTTTTTTTTTTTCATAAAACTTACATTTTTCTTGGAGAAGAGGGACAGTAAAGAAACACGTAAGTATATCATATGCCAGGTTGGTAGTCTGAGCAGGCCTGCTTCTTCCATGTAGAAATCGGAAAGAAGGGGTGAAACAAGCCCAGAGAAGTCTCCAAGCAGAGGGAACAGGATGTGTAAAAGGCACTGAGGCTTGTTGAACAGCCAGTGAATCTAATAGGACTGGACTGGACTGAGCAAGAGATAGAATGTTGGAAAATGAGATCAGGAGGGATGAGGAAGGCTGGACTGGGGGATTGCAGATGATGTAGGATTTTATAGAACACAGAAATTACTGAATGTGTTTTTGAGTGTGTTGGAAAGCCATTGGAGGTTGGAGGTTTTTGAGGCAAGGATGAAAGAGGAGTTAATTATTTACTTAGTGAAGAATGACATCAAATCCACCCCCTAATTTCCACTGGCATACCCTAAGCTGAAGAAAGCATTCCAAATATGTCACTTAGAAGAAACTGGAAGTAGAGAAATTGGAGGCACTTGTTTCTCATGGTTGGTATTTACTGAGATGCAAAAATGTGTAAGTTCAATCTGTTGCTGTCCTTGGAGGATAGTAAGGAGTTTGCAAACAGCTTGACATGGAGTTTGACAGTCTATATAAGCAAAGAAAAAGTGTTTTCCTTTAGAGAAAGATTAGAGGTTAGGTATTGTCCAGAGCAGCTGCAATGAAAAGGTAAAGTGCAGAGTGCCACATGGCACAGATCAGTGAGCTTCTCCTGAGCCATGAGATGCTTTGCAACAGAGCTAGGCTTGAGCCAGCTTGCAGGTACACTGCTCGTGGTGGCAGCCTTCTAGGAAGAGGACACTCCAGGAAGAAGAGTCCCTGGGATGTCTTACTCTGTTGGCACCACAACAGATCAGTTATTGAGGATCACACTCGTGTGACGAAATTTGGCTATGCAGAGATCCTCTTGGGACCTCTCAAGGGAAACACAATTGTCCAGTAAAGTGCCACTTGACACACAGAGAGCTTTGGTGGCCACCCAGTGATGCCAGTAAAATAACATTGAGATGAGAACATACTGGATAAAAGGAGGGAAAGAGCAAGGAGAGGGGACCAGGCAAGTGGCGATCAGGCCTGAGCTTATGAAGCAGTAGAATCGTTGAATCAAACAGGAGCTTAGTATTTTGCTGGAGATAGAAAAGACTTTTTAATACTTGATCATGAATCTTAATTATCAAAATGAGACTCATAACTAAAAATAATTCTAAAGCCATAGGATGTTTTGGAGAGAATTTCAAGAGTTGAGAAGATCACAGCCAAAGGATTATGGTTTAGGCAGCAAGTAAAGAGCAAAAAGCAAAGATTTTACCTCTTTGTATCTCATTGAATAAAGACAGCTCCATAAACTGGTTACATAAACTTAAATGATGAAAACTTGAGCCAAGGTGGCAGTGTTAGAAATGGAGAAAAGAAACACATATAAGAAGATGCTTCAAACGGAAACATACCAAAATTGATATTTAGTGAACTCAGGGGATTAAACAAATTCAAAGATACATGTCTGTGACAGTACACAGGTGGTGGTGCATTTGTGAAAAGGGACGGGACGTTGGAAAAGATGATGGGTTAGATGAAAATGAACTTCTGAGGCTTGAGGTGGTGGGTGGACAGCAACACAGAAAATCGATGGAAAATTGCATACATGAAACTGGAGTCTGGGGAGATGTCTTCGAGACATCAGAATGATCAAAACTGTGATGTTTAAACTCCATGATTAGGAGGGAGAGTCTTTCTCTTCAAGACACCCATGATGAATAAATGGATTTGGGATGGACCTAATAAAAGAAATGAATGGGTGTTCAGAGTACAGGGGACAGGATGGCCATTAAGGGCCAAAATAAATTAGGAAGAGCTGTATTTTGCTGAGAGGTACACAGTCTACCTCAGGCACTGAGCAACTTCTCTGGGAGCTTCAAGAGGTAGAGAAGTTATAGGAGCTTAGGAAAGAGGGGTTGCTGAGGAAATGAGGACACTGATGGCAGTCTTAAAAGTAAGCTCAATATTCTGTGAGGTGTTTTAATAAAAAAAATGTCTCAAAAAATGTCTCTGATCATCAGAACCCACTGGCTATTAAAACAATAATTCCTGAATTATAAGACTTGATTTTATCTGTACAACAATAGTAAATATACTTCAAGTGATCCCTTTTAAGAGGCCTTCCCATATCCCTTACAGACTCTAACAGAGGGGCACCTGGCTGGCTCAGTTGGTAAAATATGTAACTTTTGATGTTGGGGTTGTGAGTTTGAGCCCTATGTTGGGCATTGAGCCTACTTTAAAAACAAAACAAAACAAAACAAAAAACAAACAAAAAACTCTAACAGAAAGTTCTAGTCCAAATTAGTATGTATCTACACTTGTCCATATTGGTAAGGGAGGGAGTTTAGAATATGGATGAAGAAGACTTAATTTGACATATTACATCTACAGTCCAATATTCTCTCTATTAAAAAAAAGAATAAAATAAACCACAGCCTAAACTTTTTTTTTCACACAAAATACAAAATTTTACTTCAGTGTTCAAGCTATCAGTCATGAAAAAAGTCAGAGAGGGAAAATTAAGGATAGAAATGATTCTCTGGTTGTATATATATATATAAAAAGTCATATTCTAAAAAAATAAAAAAATAAAAAATAGAGGCTCAAAGTTTCACCTCAAATTTGGTGAGTCAAAAAGAGGAAAATTCTTTTTCCACAAGCTCTAACCTTTTTTGCTATTTTCAACCCCAAACCAAATAATTTGAGCACATAAGGAGATTTATAAATGATGATAGTGGTTTAACCTTCATTTAAAGACACACACAGCCTGTGCTGCTTTCATAAAGGCTTCTGAGAAGTTGGTATGTAAAAATATCATTTATATCATTCAGTAGCTTCAGGCAAATTTTCAAACAATTATTTGCAAATGCTACAAAGACATTATACCACAGACTCCTCATCAATAATACAGCCCTGAACTGATTTGGAGCTGAAAACACTGCCATGGTTCCAATTAAAGACAATGAAAGACATGATCTGTGTTCTCTCTCTGCTTTCCTTTGACCCTCGTCCCTGGAAATCATGCATTTTGAAATACTAGCAGTAACTAATAAAACTCTTTCCTGTTTATGTTCCTCTTTTCTCTTTTTCAGCTTATCTATGTATAGAGAATAAATAAGTAAACTTTCCAGGCAGCCCAGCATCAAGTGAAGCTGTCAGCTCCTGTGTTTGTCATATTTCAATCCAAGCCAGAGCCAGCTAGCTATCTTCATCCAGCATAGACTCTACATTCTCAAGGACCAGAATTAATGAATTAACTATTGATTAAATTCCACTCTAGCAAATCCACCAAGGCAAATAAATGAACTACCCAGGGCACGTGTAGGCCATGGCCAGACATGTCTGGGCTATCGATCACTAGTTAGTATTCTTTTGGGATATAGAAGCAGCTGATGATAATATGACAAGTATGGAAATGTGATGTAGAAACAGAGTTTGTTTCTGGAGGAGCAGCTTACAGAACTAGAAGGGCTCATGTGATCTTTCGACATGTGTGCTAGAGCATCTTTGGTTTATTCACAATAGAAAAAAACATGCATAAATGCTTGTGCTACAGATGTCATATAAGTTAAGGCCAAGACAAAGATGAGTTAATGCAGTTCATGCATATAATCAAACAGGCTGATACACTCTCTGTATATGTTATTATAATACATGAAAATTAAATGTCACTATTTTGTCCTTCCAAAAATAAACAAAGAATCTAAGAATTGTGTGTCTTATTAGAAACCAAATTCTTTAAAGTGCTATAGAAGTTAACTCAGTCTCCTGACATTTTTCTGGAAGAATTTCTCATTTGATTTTGTCTGTTGCTAATATAAAAGAGATTTTTTGAACCAAAATAAAAAAAAAAAACATAACTAACAAGTTTACATTGCCAGAAGTATAATAAAATTACACAAACAATAAGATGCACATAGGAGGCTAACTGCTTTGCTGTTGGTATAATTTTGATTAATGGCTTGGCAGCCTATAGCTGCTCATTAGAGTCTTGCCTTTGGAAAATGTTGCTTTTCTATGATGAATCATTTTTAGAAAGGAAAGATTTTTCTTGCCAATATTTGATTGTGAATGATTTCTGTCAAGTTTTTTCTAGATTTTGACCAAAAAAAGAAAAAAAAAAAAAAAAGGAAGGAAGGAAGAAACAGAAAAATAAAAAGAAAACAAAGTTGAGGTTCCTGGGTAGCTTAGTCAGTTAAACATCTGACTCTTGGTCAGCTCAGGTCATGATCTCAGGGTCGTTAGATTGAGCCCTGCATTGAGTTCCCGTTCAGTGGGGAGTCTACTTGAGACTCTCTCTCTCCCTCTCCCTCTCCCTCTGCCCCCCCCAAATAAACAAATAAATAAATAAACCTTTAAAAAAAAGGAAAAAAAGTTGCCAAAGGGATTGGAATATATATTTTTTAACCACAACTATATATATATATGTATATATGTATATATGTATGTATATATACACACACACACACATAGTGTATATATATATTATATAGTATACTATATATACTATATATTTATATTTATATATCTGTAGCTGGCCAATATGGAGTAAACCTATTACAGCCTGTCTTTCTGACTGATCACCACTAGAAAGTGTGTAGAAATTACAAGAAGCAACCACCCAAGGGTTCTGAAAAGTTAACAATAGAGGCAGATCAGGAGGAGAGCCAAAACTTGAAAATAAATTAAAGGATGAATTTGTCAGAGTTTCCCCTCTTTCATCTCCCATTTTAACCTAAGAGCAACCTGGTGTAGAACTGTGCACTGAGCAAGAAAAACCTGTGAGAAACTCTGTCTTTCTGGCCAGAGTACAAAAGGCCTTACAAGCCAGAAGGTCTGAGGGAAATTCCTGTTTTCTTGTTTTCTTTTTTTCCTCTGTTCTGAGGATGATTCTATTCAAGGAGCTGTATTATAGCAGTGCTGGCCAAATGGGAATCTAAAATCCCAGAAAGAGAAAAATCTCTTTCTGACCAGAAGAACCAGGAACCAGGAAAAGGGGCTCTTGTGTGGCTCCCAAATAGTATGTGGGAGGGTATCCCTGTTTTTCCTTCTATTGTCTCTTATCTTATTTCCCCAACACAGCCTCATTTAAATAAAATGTAAGGAACTTGGAAAGCTAAAATTCTAAGAGAAACCATGTCTTTCTAGCCAAAGATCCCACAGAGGAGGTACAAGTGATCTGGAAAATGTGGGAGAAATCTCAGAGAAGAGAAAGCTAGGTGATCTTCTAACTCTGTGTATGAACCAACACAAGTCCTGACTCAACTCCAAACTGTACGTGTATGATTGCTTCCCATGCAAAAGAAATCTGAGCATCATAGCAAAGACTTTGAGACCTGAATCATTACATAGTTCCTCAAACAAATACCAGATTAGTTTCTGAAAGGTGCACACATGGAGCAGACATGAAGCAGCATAGCAAAACTTTTGAAAAGTGGGCTGTCATTGGAATCACTGAGCACCCAAAGCAAGACAGTATCTGCAGTCTGAAGCTAACCAGATGATTACCTGCTAAATGAAACAAACAAAAATCCTTCAAATTTTTAACAGGACTCAAATGATCACAATCTAATATTCAAAATGTCCAGGAAACAAACTAAAATCACTCAAAATTACACAAATCAAAAGGAAGTTGAAGCAGCTGTATTAGTATCAGACAAACTATGCTTGATATTGAGAAAATTATCAGGAAACAAAAGGGATTTTACACAATAATGAACGAATCAATTTACCAAGACATAGCAATCCTGAACGTTTATGCACCTACTAATAAAGCATCAAAATACATGGGGCAAAAAACTGGTAGTTCTAAAAAAGAAATAGATAAGCTCACAATTATATTTGGGGGTTTCAACATTCTTCTCACAATTTTTGCTTTTGAGAACAGTCCCAGTGAAGGCAACAAAGGCTTTTATCCTTCCAATTGTAGTCTTCCACTTTGAGTTTTAGATTGCCCTTCATCCCAGCTTTCCACTGTGTCTAAGTAGCCTTAATTCATAGGCATCTCTGTTTCTCCAGAGAATATACTTCTGGTCTCCTGGGAGTGGAATATGCCAGAGAGCAAGAGAAGTAGACATCTGCATGCATAATATGGAGGTGAGGAACCTTGAATTTTTTTATGGTTAATTTTATGCATCAACTTGACTGAGCCACAAAGTGCCCAGATATTTGGCTAAACATTTCTGGGTAGATCTGGGAGGTTATTTCTAAGGAGATTAGCATTTGAAATGGTGGACTTAGTTAAGCAGATTTCATTTAAGGACACATTTAAATATAGGAATTTTTTCATGCATTTAGGCATTTGTCCACAGATTACTAAATAAAGGGAAGTGAAACTGGAAAATCAGGGACATTAAAACCTAAACATTAAAAGATGTGTCCAGTGAAGATCAACAAATAATAATCCAAAAATTTAATTTACAGATTTGGGGTGGGTGGGGCGGCAGAAGGAGAGAAAGAGGATCTTAAGTAGGCTACACACTCAGTGAGGAGGCCTACATGGGGCTTAATCGCACAATCCTGAAACCATGACCTGAGCGGAAACCAAGAGTCTGATGCCTAACTGACTGAGCCACTCAGGTACCCCTTGATTTATGTAGATTTTTATAGCAACTTTTTAAATAAGATTGTCATTGCTGGGATAAAATCTTTGATTTTAACTTTCATTGCTTATGATCATTTCCTTGGATTAACTGGCAAAAAACATTACCTTGAAGTGATGCCATGAATTGTAGGTGTTGGTATATCACTCGGGGTATCTTCCACAGTGGTGAATTGGGTTCCATTACTTTTCACACAGGCATATTTGGTGCAGACTTCAACCTGCAAACAGCAATTTGCAAGAGAACAAATCCAATTATTTTCAAACTATAGACTGCCAATGGATCAAATCCATCTACCCTCATTTCATAGGACTCTCCTACAGTTCTCTACAACTTCTTGGAGTTCTATAAATATTAATTTTTGATGTTAATTGACTCCACTGGGATGAACTCAGAATTGAACATAGAAATGAGCTCAAGACAATTGATTTAGTGATTAAAATGGTGATGTTTAGTCTCTGGTTCCAACCATTCAGAAAGAGACAGATATATTAATCTATTTGGAGCACAGTTAAGGAATGGAAGATGTCTGCACGCAGAATGGGTTATCACTGCGTACTGCTCTCTAGATCTGTAACCAGGTAGTGTAATGATGATATCTTCCAGAAGTCCTGACACTTTATAACCAATAGCTGAAATGCTAATGTGAAACAGAAGAAAAATGAGGCCAAAGAAGCCTTCCAATGTGGCTGAGCTATTTTATATCCATTTGTTCCAGCTGCAATTGTATTTTTACCTTAATCACAGCAGAAAATCATCATTTACCCCTTTAATTCTACCACCTATTCTGAATAAAAACTGAGGAGAGTGGAGTAACTAAAGATTAGAAATCGAGTTGATCAAGCCTTAGTAACACAAGAGGAACATATTCAGGTAGAGGGAGGAGAGACAAATGAAGGGTACAGAAGCCTGCTAGTGGAACCTCCACAAAGCGACATCATTCTGTTCCCAATGAAGGGATAAGCCAAAGAGAAACTGTACTTTTTCCAACACTAATTTACTTTCAGCACCTAATACATCAATGGAAGAGAGAAGGAAACAGGTGAATCTTAATCACTAACACTGAGCTTTTAAGTGAAGCAGTCCTCCGACTATCCACTGGCAGTTGAGAAAAAACAAATTCGATTCTTACTGTATTTGGTAGTTATGTCATTTTATTCATGGGGCATTTTGCACATAAATGGGAGTTGAGGTACATTTTTATTGTGCTGTTGAAGTTGTGCTCATTATTTGTGCCATACAGTGTTTTAAGGTAATATTTAGTAGATATTTGGGCACTGTCAAGGTCCTCCACTCTGAGTATGTCCAATGAAACCCCAAATAATTTAAAGTCAAAGGAACTTAAAATACACTTAAACTATACTTGAATTAATGACAATAAAGCTTCATGCGTATTGGGGAATATTTGACTATATGGGACATAATAAGATAACTCAAAATCAACTCAGCTGAATTTATTATATAAAAATGTGCCCAATATTATAATGGGTACTGGCACAAATAACTTTACTGAGTCCTCACAAGTCTGGTTTGTAAATTGGGGATTAGAGAAATCAGGGAAATTGATCAAGCTGGTAAGATATGAGATATATGATCTGAGCTTTACTATACCCTATTGTTTTATTATCTAAATATTAAGCATAGCTTTAGGTTCTTTTTTTTTTTTTTTTTCTTTCTTGTCTTATAGCTTTAGGTTCTAAACTACTTAGCTATACCCAAATGTTTTTCCAGAAAGCTTTTATTTTGACTTTGGAAAAATGTGTCAATTTTTTTTTTCCCCACCCTTCCTAAGGTAATATTCCAAGTCTCCAGCTCTGGGGCAGGTTTCTGCTGTTATAGCTATATTGCGAAATGTGAATGAAACACAAATATATAAAGGTTTACAGATTCACATTAAAAATAAAATTGAATCGAAAACTGAAATTATTATTCCCTTTAAAATGGAATATATAAAGGAATTCATTCAAAAAAAGTAGATATTTGCATTGGCCTCTATGTGTCTGCTTTATAATCAATACCTATTTTACAGAGGGGGTTAACACAGAGAACCTTAATTCTAAAGTATTAGGCATATCAATTAGGTGCACATTTTATTTTTATTTTTATTTTTTTAAAGATTCTATTTATATATTCATGAGAGACACACACACACAGAGGCAGAGACACAGGCAGTGGGAGAAGCAGGCTCTGTGCAAGAAGCCTGATGTGGGACTCGATCCCAGGACTCCAGGATCACGCCCTAGGCTGAAGGCAGGTGCTCAACCGCTGAGCCACCCAGGGATCCCAAGGTGCACATTTTAAATGGAGCCAAATCATCTCTGACATCATAAATGAAAATCACTGGAATTTGATATTCAAATTTCTAGCAATTCAACAACTATTTCAAGTGCAGCATTCCTGGACTGTGAAGAGTTTCACAAAAATATAGTTATCAAGAATAAGAACATCTTAGTTACTAATCACAATTTAAGTATGAGATTCTAATTTGGTCTTTTGTCTCCTTATCTTTTTCCATGTCCCAAGTCTGAACAAAATGCTCTCTCCTTAGGCCACTATGACTCAAACCAGTAGGTATGAGTGAAGCCTTTCATAGTAGAACATGCCTGAACCACTTACATATCAACTCTTGCTATATAGTAAGAAAGTTGAATCAGGACATGAGTGCAATAGCACCCAGTGATCTTACCTTACATTGCATTTTGAGTCCTAATAAAGCAAATGAATAAATTGCCTTTTGAGGACTCAGTCAACTTTCTCCATGAGGGCCCAAAAGAGCAAATCCTCCATCACCTTCCTAAACTAACCTTGTTCATAAAACTATGGCTAATTATTTTGAGTGTGATTTTTATTTTATAATCTGACCTATGATGTACATGCACATATGGGCTCACTCTAAGAACCATGAACATAAACATCACTCTACATAATCTAGGCTAAGATAATTTGGGTGGGTTAATGGAAATCACAGAGTATAATGAAAACTAATAAACATATCTTTCTTCTTTTATCAAATATGCTTTTATTTTGTTTTCTGAGGAAGCTAGGCCCAGCAGTGGGAGAGGCTAAAGCTTGGTTGTGGCCAGATGATTGTGTATGTTTCACCTTTAAATGTGGGGGAAAGAAGGAGACGGAAAAATGAAAGCCATAGCATTGAATGGACAAAGTCAGTGAGAAGGTTCTGTGGTCAAAGTTAAACCTTTTGAAAATTATTTACAAAGCTCTATGAATGTTAGAGGTAGTATAGTTTATTTAAAAATTTACCAAATTGCAACCCTTCTCTATAAAATTTGAGTTTCTGAAACACTGTTTTTATCATTCATTTCTACATCTGGCCTTATTACCTTTTATATCCTAGCACTGTAAGAAGACTCCCAATTCCTTGGGGAAAAGTTCCTTGTAAATGCCTTAGTTGTCTCTATATTTTTTTCTCTTGTGAAGGTCAGTAGATCTCAAAGAGGTCTATGAGTTGGATCTCAGATGGTCAATGCACTCTGAAACTGCACTCTTAACTTCTGTCATATAATTATATACATGTTTTTCTAGGGCAGAGTGCCCTAGAATTATAAAATATAAAATAAGTATCAGATTCTCAAAGAGGTTCAAGGGCAAAAAGGTCTAAATACAATTCTTCTCACATAGGTGAGGGTTGCCACACATGTAGTAAAACCCTTTAATATATCTTGCCTGCCGGACATTCATTTCTGTTGTCTCGTTGCCTTGAGAATCACAGAATGCTAGAGTTGGATAGAATGCTTCAAGTCATAGATCCATTACCCTTGCCTGATCCTAGAGACCCGGGATCGAGTCCCACGTCAGCTCCCTGTGTGGAGCCTGCTTCTGCCTCTGCCTGTGTCTCTGCCTCTCTCTCTGTGTGTCTCACATGAATAAATAAATAAAATCTTAAAAAAAAAAAAAAAAGCATCCATTACCCTTAAAAAAAAAAAAAAAGGATAATTTGCCCTAGACAGATTATGTAATTCCTTGGAAGTTATTAAATTAGTAAATAGCAGAAATAGGGATAAAAAAAAATGTCTCCACATTCACAGGCTGATTCTGATTTTGCTATCAGTAAAAGAACCAGGCAGGACAAAGGTAAGCTGCACGGTAAGATTTCCTGCAAATATATGACTTGCCCCATTTTGCCGGTGAGAATATCATCGCCACTGCTTTCCATATTACGATTATCTTCTCTCCAGAGACGCATATGTTTGCCCACAGCAAATAGATTTAATCCTAATCATTTCCCCTCTTTTCTCTCCCCTCCCCCAGTACATAAATAATCTGTAACCAAGACGGAAGGTATCCACTTAGAGACATAGCCCAGCATGTTTTATTTAACATACCTATAAGCTTAACCATCAAAAAACAGTGTTCTAACCTGAATGTCATAGATAGTGAAGGGAGACAGGTCTCTCAGAATGAAAGACCCAGGCACATTCATTCCAGTCTTGTAGAGCTTATTATTTACATAGACAGAATATTCAGTGACAACACCATTTGGGTTTGAAGGAGATGTCCAGATGACACGTACAGCTGTACTGTTGATGATGACAACCTCTGGAGGAAGCATGCCCTGAGGCTCTAGAATTAAAGGAAGAAACTGAATAAACTCCAGCTGTCCCTGAAAAAGCACTTGTTAAACTAAATGCAGATTAGTATTTAGGTTTAGCAAAGGGTTCGTTGCTTATCTGCTTTTCTCTGATGAAGTTATCACAGTCTGTAGTCCTCTGTAAATTGGCTTATTATACTCTCAGTTAGAAACCATAAGAATTGGTGGTAAAATGCTTTATACCACCAGCATAGTGCTAATCTTCAATACTATGTGACCAGTGGGATATGATGATAAATTATTCACCCATCTGCAGCACTAACACATATCTATTATTTGTCTCTTTTCCCATCCTTTCACTCCCTACCTCCCAGGGAAAGAAAAAAAAAAAAAAGGAGGGGGGGGAAAGAAAATTTGCTCCTTAAGCAAAAAATAAAACTCAAATACATTGAGGCTGAGGCTGGTGGAACGTAAAAAATCATTTGATGTTACTAGCTTGTAACTCAAGCAATATGAAGCAATAATGCAATATTGTCATTATGTAAATGATTTTGAATGTTGATTACCATAGGTAATGATGAAATCTAACATTAGGAAAAAAATCTTGCTTGGCGTTAAATTACACAATTATTCAAGCATGTCAGAAATAACTATGCAAAGACCTATTTTTATCATAAGAACCCATCTTAACTAGTTGAAAAATTGTCCTTGTGATCCATTCTATTTTATAAACAAAAGGTGTCGACCTTTGGCACCGCAAAGGGAAATGGGTTCCACACTTAAAGTGCTCTGCTAATGACCTGGAACACTTGCTTGGGAGGTAATGATATTATAATGTTTATAATGAGACTTTATAAAGCCAAAAAGATTAGAAAGACCATTCCAAACACATTTCAGATTCACAAGTTGCTTCCCTTGCTTCCTCCCCCTTGCTACCTGGCTTAGAAATGAGTCATAGGCAATTTTTCTCAGTGGCTGAACTTCCACCTCCCATTTCTGGTGACTCAGGGAGAGCCCTCACTGTGCCTGGCTGTCTTTTTGAAAAGCATAATGAGAGCAAATCTTAAAAAAAAAAAAAAAAAAATGTTTCCAAATGTCACTGTTTATTGATGTGAACTCAGCTCCAAACTCAGCATACACTGGAAAGAACAGGAACAAACTGGGCTAATATCCCATTATTAGAGCCTTGCGCTGCTGTCTCTAAGGGACCCTGTATTGATCTGCCACCTGACGACAGCAAGCACTTAAGCATTTTAGCCCCAACCCCCTTCCCTCCAACACCGGAAATTTTATAATGGAGGGAGGACTGATCTCAACCTCTGCAAGAATCAATCAATTTCATTTGCATCTCTGAAGCCAAGTGTCCCTTGAAATCTGGACTCACCCCCATCGAAAGTGGTTGCGTGCAGTACTTCGCCACTGATGCTGTGGACTCCATTGAAGACAGAGAGAAAAATCCGATACTCTGTGTTTGGATTTAAGTGGCTGATGACATGAGAGTTTACATCTGGGAGGATTTTGAGAGATTCATTTGAGGTAGCAGAACTCCAAAAAAGTGTATAATATTCAACATCACCTTGTAGGTCTTGAAAGGCTGTTAACAATAAATGCAGGATAGTGTAAATGTGGCTGATCTAAAAGAGTCTCTGGGGGAAAGGACAGAGGATAAACTTTATCATCAGCTGTTTCTAGAAGGAGAAAATGGAAAGCTTATGGAAACTTTTTTATGATGGCATTGGTTTTTATTTTTTTTTATAACAAAGTCGATTTTCTTTCCCTCACTCCATGATTAATGGCATAGAGACTTATTTTTATAGGAAAATAAACTCTTAACATTTCCTTTAAATATTGTATTTATACTACTTACAGTGTTTCAACTAGTCATCAGAGCTTTAATATAACAGTTGTAAAAGGAAACTAAGAGTAAAATAAAGTATTCAAAACATGGGACAGCCTCCATTTCTAAGTAACATCATTCGATGTTGAGAGAAGTCTATGCTAATGCAAATCAGGGCATTTCCTGACACGGATCCCAGAACTTGAGGCATTTTGAAAACTGCTAAATGTTACCTAAAAGAATATTAGACAGATATCCTGTTATGTACACTGCTGATGTAGTAGAGCGATACAGCATGCTCTCCTTTAGGATTTGCTCAGTAGGATCCCAGGATGATATCTGAATTCTTATTAAGGTTCTCATTCTTTTCGCCTAGTTTATTGTGATTCTATGATGTAGACAAACGCTTCAAGGGTGCCCAAATCAATCACTTCCTGTCTCACAAATATAACTCATCAATTCCTCCACCATTATCCTTTCAAAGACTGGTGTACTGTTTTCTTTTTCTGCTTTTACCTGATTGTTCCTCTTTTGCCCTAAGTTCTGCTTCTCATTACCTTTCTACAATGACGCTTTAAAAAGAAGACATAAAACAGCTTAGATAAGCTTAGATAAGAAATATTTTCTTAGATAACAAATAGTATAGGTAAACTATAGTATACTCACATTATAATACTTACATTAGTATTATTTTTAAAGACTTTAAGCAGAAACTATTACCTTGGTTCATGTTAGGATTGGGCAGTGGAATGTTGGTTTATGAACCTCCTGAAATTGTACGTCAAAGTATGCATCAAAATAGTTCAGTAGCACTAGTCCAAGGCCTGGGAAGAAAAGGTGGCATTTCTCTTTGTGGTTATTAAAGTACAGTGTCTCTGATATGTGAGATTGAAATGTATGGCCATGTGAAGAAATATGGCTTTAGAGGACATAAGACTTTCTTTTAAGGACCCCTTTTCATTAAGATCTTGGGGATCTCACATAAAAACTGAATGCTTAGCAGGGGCACCTGGATGGCTCAGCGGTTGAGCGTCTGCCTTTGGCTCAGGTCATGATCCCAGGGTCCTGGGATCAAGTCCTGCATCAGGCTTCCCACAGGAAGCCTGCTTCTTCCTTTGTTTATATCTCTGCCTCTCTCTGTGTCTCTCATGAATAAATAAATAAAATCTAAAAAACAAAACAAAACAAAATGCTTAGAACACTATTGCTTTGATTTTCATCTCTATCAATAGTCGAAAAAGTTCGGAATGATAGCATAGTTGAAAGAATTAATAGTAAGAGGTCTTTAGTGACAAATTTGGAAAACTCTGGGGATTAAGATTTTATTTTCTCTGATATCACAAAATCTAAGTGCCTTCAATAATGATGTCATGTTGTGCATTGGCAGGAACTGGTTATTCATATCCAGCAATATTTTTCCAGATGATACCAGTCAAGTATAGCCAAGTCATTGGTGCTATGAGTGTAAAAGTTTCTTCTTTCTTTAGAATTATTTTCTACTGGCTTACAATAGCATTACTTGTTAATTTATGGCAGCTGAGATATAATGGAAAGTGGACTAGATTTGAAGTTCATGTTGTATTTTAGTTTGTTAAGTGAAGATTCTGGTTAGAAATACAAGCCCTAAAGATATAATTTGATAAAGTGCTTTCAAACTCTACTGACAAATATAAATGGGTTTTACCTGGGTTATTAAATGTGCCTAATATCTCTTCCATCAAGTTCCAATCAATGTACGTATGTATATACATTGAAAATATTGTGGCTAGCACTGTAAGTTCAAAATGAGCAAAGATTGTATGTTGATATCTGGATAAAATTCCATTACATGCCCATTCTTAGCCATGTACCATATGTCAACCCATCTGAAACAGAACAAAATCTATTGTCCCTCAACTGATAGAAAAATGTGGCAATCGATATAGAGATCTTTATAACCAAAAACAGGCAGCATCTCTGGGCAATAAGTGCCAGATTTCTGCATTGTCCTGTCTCTCACCAACATCTGCTTCACCATTTCTTTTTCCTCATTCATTTAGACATTTCAGTGCAGAGTCCAAAACAGAGAAAAATAGTAGACATGTATTATATCTTAATATCCTAGTCATCCTATGAGAAGTTCTGGGACCAGTATATGAACAGTAGTATGCTTTTTCATTGTTCAAACAGGTTTTTAAACTTCAGTGGGCTCCTCCCAAGTCACTGAATTGTCTAAGAAACAGAAGATACATCCTCAGTTCAATAGGCCAGCACAAAATTAAAGGCTGCTGACCTTGAGTCTATCTCTGAGAGAAGAATGCTGTTAGAATCCAAACAGCTGGAATGAAGAGCCAAGTAAATTTCACCCTCCCCGCATATTGGCAAAAACTAAGCCTGAATATAGTTCTCTTTTTTTTTAAAAGAGAAAAACATTAAGTTACAAGACTTTTTCATAGTCCAAGACAGGGAAAACATTGTCGAGAACCTTCAAAAGCATATTTGTGTGTGTGGGTGTTACTTCTCTGAGAATGAAATGGAAGCTTTAGAAAACATTTGCATTGTGTTTTTAAAAATAACAAAGGGGACATTCCTTTATGAAAAAGAAGCCTCTATGGACATGTACCTATAATCATGAAAAGGCAGATATGATTACAAGGATGTTAAGTGATGTTGCTTAAATAAGAAAGCAATGGGAGAATTAAAATCTGCATGGAAAGTAGAAAAAAGCAGATTAAAAGTGCACAGTAGGAAAGAATAAAGAGGAAAATGACTAAGAAGAAATCAATGAAAGTCAGAATTATAGATACTGAGGACAGAGAATAAAAATATCTAATCAACTTGAAAAACAAATAGAATAAATAATCATGGACATAAATATCCCACAAAACCTGACCCAGCATAAAGGTTTATGTCCATAAATTGAATTAATTAATATAGTTTTGATCAAAATAATGGCAATATATCCAAACACAGACTGTCATGGAACATTATAACATTTCAAAGGTAAGTAAGCTAAAAATTAAAAGATCAACTACAAAGGACAAAAAGGCAACTTGCAGACTTCTCATACAGAACTTTCAATGTTAGAAGACAATGGAATAATTTCATCAGATTCTGAGGGAAAATCTATTGATCCAAGAATTTCATACACATCTAAATCATTATTTATGTGTAAATACAATAGACTTTCTTATTTAGAACAAAAATTTTAAAATATGTATATATATATAACTAATAAAGAGTTAATGATTCATTGAATTTATTTAGCTTTAATGATAAAGTGTTCCCTATAATGCTATCCAGAAGACAGAAAAGGTGAATCCAGATCCAGAATTTGAGATTGGGAAAGTTAAAGAATTGATAATTAAAATGGAAACTATTTAGAGAAAATAATTATGTAAAAATAATTATATAATAATTTATAAACCAAATATTGAAAATGGCAGTGAGAAGGTAGAGGAAAGTAACAGTACACTGGATTCTATGTCGTACAAAAAATAGAAAGTGATGGGAAAAAAGAACCCACCCATAGCATTAATAGGACAAATAGCAATTTAACTTTAGAAATCACTAGAGAAGATAAAAGCATTCACCAACACCATGTCTTTTTTCTTTTTGTCAAATAGTCAGAATATATTTTCTGGGCTCCTTGCAGCTGGGTGAGGTTATATGGCCAATTTGGGCTATTTTTGGAGCAACTGACCATCTCTGATTATCTTTAGTTCTCTTACCTGGAGGACTTCAAGGCCCAAGGGAATGGTGGATCCACTAGATGGAAGGAGCCAAGGTCCTTAGGTGACACCAGAGCAATTAGAAAGGGTAAGAAGGAATTACAGAGGTCTCAGGTTTAGGGTTTTGGTTTCTGTGCGAATCCCATTACATAAAATGAAAAACATAGGAGTAATTATAGCACAGAGGATTTAATACTTGTTTCACTTGAGACTTCTTGAATTTGAAGTGTTTTCGTGACAACCAGGTGGGCTTAGAAATTAAAGTGTGAATATTTGAGCTATAGTTCTATGATTTGGAGCTATACGTGCTAGCTTGTGTTTGAAGCAACAAGAAAAGATGAGGATTTCCTATGAGGTTAAATTTGCTTGGGTACTCTAATCCTATTATGTACAACCCATATTTTATGGATCACATAAATTTATCTGAGTAAAGGTGTTGCTCTAACTGTAGAAGAAGTAGGTTATAACCTCTGGACATAATTTTTGCTATTAAATGCCATTTTGGGTGGTAATCTCTATATATTGGTCAGAAATGTGATCTTAGCTGTAGCAGATTCTCAAATATACAACAGTCCTTTCTCCTTTGTAATAGATTCCCAAGTAATTTAAAGCAGTTGTGAGGTGGGCTAGCTGAAAGTCCTCGGCTACAGCACTTACATGATGCTCTCCTTATATGCTGCTGGATTATTTTTAAAGATTACTGTTAAAATCAATTACGTCCTCTGGATATTTAGCATCTATATTAGGGCCAGTCAATGATGGTCCATGGGCAAAATCTGGCTTGTAGGCCAAATGTGGCCTGCCACCTGATTATATATAACCTGCAAACTTAAAATATTTTTTACATTTTTAAATGGTTTGGAAGAAAATCAAAAGAATAGTATTTTGTAACGTGTGAAAAATATATGAAAAATTTATCTCAGTGTCTATAGTAAACTGTTACTGGAACACAGTCCTGCTTGTTTAAGTGTCATCTATTGATGTTTTCATGCTACAGTGGCAAAGTCGAGCAGTTGCAACACAGATTATAGCCTGCAAACCCTGACGTATTTACTATCCGGCTTTTTAAAAAAAGGTCTGTGGTCTGATCTAGAGCAATTATAGCAAACCACTCCATTTAATAGATGTCCAAATTTGTCTAGAATTGAATTCTTTAGTCATGTCTCTTGTCAGCAAGCTCAATGGGAGGGGGCAATTTTGTTCAAATGTAAAAACTGGGAAGGATCCCATTAAGGTTTTTTTTATAATAGAAGTGTGTCCTGGGACACCTGGGTGGCTCAGTGGTTGAGCATCTGCCTTTGGCTCAGGTTGTGATCCTGGGGTCCTGGGTAAGTCCCGCATGGGGCTCCCTGTGGGGAGCCTGCTTCTCCTCTGCCCATGTCTCTGCCTCTTTCTGTGTCTCTCATGAATAAATAAATAAATAAATAAATAAATAAATAAATAAATAAAATCTTAAAAAAAAAAAGTGTGTCTTGCTCATAGATTCTCAAATCAGTGTTCAGTTTCCCAAGTTCTATGGTGCAGAGCTCTGTGTCATCAACTAAATACTTCTTAGAAAATGTGAGGAATCAAAACTACTTCTTTGGCCGACTCAGTCGGTAGAGCATGCAACTCTTTATGTCTAGTTGTGAGTTCGAGTCCTATATTGGGGGTAGAATTTACTTAACAACAACAATAGCAAATTTAAGTCAAACTACTTCTTGAGAAAATTCTTTACTCTGCAAGAGTGTAAAATTGCTCACATAAAGAAGTGGGAAGATCCTCTTGGACAGTGATCTAAGCCAGGCTCCTTATTTTCCCCAAAAATATATCTCATACCTTCTACCTAATTTAGGCATCCGTCAGAAACCAATAACTGTATTTTGGAACCCCCACACCCCAGCTACTTTAGTCTCTCGTTGTATTCCAGCTCCTATCAATAGCCTGCCAGAGAAAATTGTATTTAAAGGAAATTGTATATGAGATGTGTTAATTATTCATCATTTTATATTTAGCAATGAAAACAGGATAGATCACTTCTGCTCCTTAAGTGAATTGATATGGGCAAACAGGGACTGAGATAGTTAACGGAACTGTGGTAACCAAGAAGCCCTGATATAAAGTGACTTAAATAAAATTTAGATGTTAATTTACATCTCGCATAATAGACCCAAAGTGAGTGGATCAGTGTTCGATTTCCACAACCTAGGTTCCTTCTCTTATGTGGCTTTGGATCCCTTAGGGTGTTGTCCGTGACTGCAGAGTTAAAACTGAGAACATTGCCATGTCTACATCCCAGTCCACAGAAATTACGAAGAGAGAACAGATAGGCACGTACCCAGTGTTTTGTGACTATGATACCAAAAGACATATATTCTTTCACATTTTATTGGCACAACACAGACACATGGCCACCATTAACTTCAAGGCTGGTAAGTGTAGTCTCTAGGTTGATGGGCATGGGAAATGATGGGAAAGGTAAAGGCAGGGGAATGATGCTATGTAATGGTTGGTACTTTGACGTGTTAGTCAAGTCAGGTCATTATAAAGTGACATCTATTCTTTATCTTCACCTCACTTGTGGAAATGCTTTTAGCTGAATGCCATGCCCAAAGTTTTATTAGAAATGGCCTCCCAGGGGCACCTGGGTAGTTCAGTGGTTGAGAATCTGCCTTTGGCTCAGGTCATGATCCCAGCATCCTGGGATCGAGTCCTGTATCAGGCTCTGCGCAGGGAGCCTGCTTCTCCCTCTGCCTATGTCTCTACTTACATCTGTGGTCTCTCATGAATAAATAAATAAAATCTAAAAAAAGAAATGGCTTCATAATATTTTTTTATCTTTTGTAAAAATGCCTTTGAAAACACTGAGACAGGGCAGCCTGGGTGGCTCAGTGGTTTGGTGCTGCCTTCAGACCAGGGCGTGATCCTGGAGACCTGGGATCGAGTCCCACGTCGAGCTTCCTGCATGGAGCCTGTTTCTCCCTCTGCCTGTGTCTCTGCCTCTCTCTCTCTCTCTCTCTCGAATAAATAAATAAAATCTTAAAAAAAAAAAGAAAATACTGAGACATTTTAGAGACCGAGTAATACTTTATACCAATACTAAGTGATTCCTAAGTTCTAACATATATTAACTCATTTCATTCTTATCACAGCATTTTAAAGCAGTTATTACCATCCCCATATGTTGGATTAGGAAACTAGGATTCGAGGTTAAGTGGTTTGCTTGAGTCACAGGGCTAGAAAATCCTAGAACTGGGATCCAAACTTAAGTTTCCTTGATCCCAAAGTCTATTTCTAAAATCATCCCCTCATAAGGCTTCATAGAATTTTGTTATTTTTCTAGGTAGGAGCATTTGAAACAGTAAGAATAGATGGAATAGGGAATCACCCCTAGGAGAACTGGAGTGTGAAAAAATATGCAGGAAAGAACTTTGAGAAAAGTCTGTATTTAGGGGATCAGGAGAAGGAGCAGTTGTTGAGACACGATGGAACATCTCAATGAGGAGGGCCCATGACAGTGCCCACTCTACAGAGAAACAGAATGGGATGGCATAGAGAAGAGAACATTGGATTGGGTCATGAGGTGAGAAGGGCCTCAAGGGGATCATGGCAGTAGACTAGAAGGGAAGAAGGCCAGATTACAACAGGTGAACAAGTGAACAAGAGGGCAGCCCATGGAAAAGGCAAAGACAGCACGTTTGCTTTGATAACTGGAGTGACGGGAAGAAGAGTCAGGGCAAGATGTGCCAACGATGGTGGGTGCTTTTTAAAAGAGCTGACATTGGAAATTATTGATATGTATTGCCACCCAAACGATAAATTCAGACAAAGTCAGAAATTCTTCTAGTTACAAAATCTGGTGGTTTCTGATTAAGAGATCAAGAGGAGGTAGATGCCTTTTAGGCAGATTTAAACTCACTCTCCTAATGGTGACACCTTCATCCTTGATGAATTTTCCAGAGAGTTCACTGAGATATTATAATGCAGGAGTCTGTCATTCCTCATTGTAGTAGCAGTGCCCGGGACAAACAAAGTCATAAATAAATGTCTGTGGAAGAAAGGAAGGAAAGGAAGGAGAGAGAGATAGGTAGAAGAGAAAAAGAGAAAGAGGGGAGGCAGGGGAAAAAGAGGAAGGAGAAAGATGGAGAGGGAGGTAGATAAGACACAAGATGTGAACACCAGAACATTGTGGGGAGGTCTTGACAAAGTGAATAGCATTTGGATGATTCTTCCATTTTTTCTTCTGTAGCACCTTCCTCTCTCACTATGTCCAGTGTTTTCCTGCTCTGCTCTGGCCATGGATGATCTCTTTAGTGAAGGGACCTCAGGATGAATGCTCCCTCTCCACCGCATTCCCTCATGGGAATTTATTTTTTATTTTTATTATCTATCTATCTATCTATCTATCTATCTATCTATCTATCTATGTATCATCTATCATCTATCTATTTATTTATGAGAGAGGGAGGGCAGAAGGGGAGAGAGAATTTCAAGCAGACTCCATACTGAGCACAGAGCCCAACCTAGGGGTCTTGATCCTACAACCCTGAGATCACGACCTGAGCGGAAACCAAGAGTCAGATGCTCAACTGACTGTGCCACCCCGGTGTCCTCATGCTGTTTATTTCAGAGTGAGCAGTCAAAATAGGGAGGATGTTAATAGATCACTCAACAAAATGTCAATAACCATTGATGCTAAATGCATGAGAAATAGCTGAAAATTGAATGTCTGAGCCCTTAGTTTGAGTTTGGGAAGTGTGGCTTACTAGCTGTAACGTTGAGTGAGTCACAGAGCGCCAGTTTCTATCTCACAGGGCTTTTCTGAGAATTATATGAATAATTTAAGCAAAGGTGTTTTTTTTTATCCTCTTTTATAAAGATTTGATTTTTTTCCACTAATATAATTTATCTTCGTGGTATTTCATTTAGCCTAAAATATTTTCTTCCATAATATTTAATAGGTATAAGAACCTCCTATCTCTATAGGGACCAGGAAAATGGGAAGTGTGTGACTCGTCTAGAGGAAGCTGTTACTTGACCCCAAATGACAATATTCTCCAGCAATGTGAGAATAGTTTCACCCCAAAATTATTTGATTTTTCAAATTAATCCAAAAATCATAATCTTTATGTGAAATCTTCTGATTGTTAAATGTTGGCAAAATATTATTTAAAACAAATACTACAGTTGAAACAGTGTATGGTGGGCGGGCGAAGTAAATGTGGCCTGTACAGCTGCCAGTTTGCAATCTGAACCTTAAAAATGAATTGAAGGAATGTGGGGATGCTTTTACCTCATATGACATCACCTAGCAATGCAAAAGTTTAAAATGGGTGCTTCTAAAGTACTCGATGACATTCTTATTAATCTGTGTTTGGTAAAAATTTACCAGAAATTTGCAGCTATCAAAATGGTGTATATATGTGGAAGTCATAGTTAAGAAAGAATATGTGTCTTAAAATACCTTTCATGGTTCTTGTGAAAGGCAATTTTTAAAAAGTAGATATTTATGAATTTATCCAATTGACTTTCAACCTATAATTTTGTGCCTTTTAGCATATTCAACAATGTGCCAAATGTATCCTGGAAATCAAGAAAACAACATAAATTAAAATGGCAAAAAATAGGTGGCCCCATCACAGAGGAGTGACTAGTTAATTTACTTAGGCTAGCAGGTTGCACGAAGGAAGAAAATGATAACGCAACAAGCTTTCGGAGAGCTGACCCTCTTCTGAGAGTTAACCTTTGTGCTCACAAATAGTTATCTGAAATATTTCTAAGGTATGAATGGAAATAACAGCAGATTGCATTACCTACATCCCGAAGGTCAGAGGTTCAGATTACCAAGGTAATGAAACTTCAGTGAGCTGCTGCAGATCTATTAAGTTTGTCAGTTTTTATAAGCACGCTTACTTCAGGCATGCAATTATAACATAAAGGACCTATATTGGTGAAAATTCAGCAGCTGGATCTTAACAGCAGTATTCAAATGTCAGATGAGGGGGAGGATATCCACCTCTATGAGCAGGCTTTTAAGATGAATCAGGTGGTGAGGGTAAAGGAGCGAGGAAGAGGGAGGTGAGGGAAAATATATTATACATAAGAATCCATCTCCAGATAAAAACTTTGTATTTTTCCCAGAGGTGTCTCAGAGGGTAATCATAAGCATCAATTAACTTCTGTTCTTCCATTTAAATGGCTTAAGAGATCCCAATAGCAGTGACACAGATTATTAGAAACCTGCAACCTCATAAAAAAAAAAAACAAACCTTAGGGTGATAGTCTTCTGTTAAAAAAAAAAAATTGGTTTTGTAGTGGCAACATAGATCAACAGAACCAAGGCAGATTTTAATTTACCATTAATATCACGTAATACTGGTTTAATTAAATAATTAATTAATTAATTAATTAATTAATTAATTTTCATAATATTGGTTTTAATTTGCAATTGACAAAATATAACATGGAGACAGATTCCCTCGAATGTTCTGAATGGAACAGGAAGAATGTCTTAGGCTGTTAACAAAGCTCAGAGGCTGGATCGAAATCACATGGCAGGTATTTCCTAGCAGGTACAGTTTTCTTTCATAAGACAAACATTTTTGGGGAGGGATTTCCAAATCGGATATTTCTCAATATTTGTAATAGTCTAGCAAGTTTTGAATCAACTATTTGCCAGATCTCAAGTGGTGCCTGTAAGAACGGTTACAACTCATATTTCCATGATAAATTCAGTGTTGTTTTCTAACTGTGATCATGGATCACTACAAATTAACAGGTCTGCTGCTAAATGCTACTCTATTGACCAAGTGGATCTGAAATTTCAGTTTTTGTGTTTCTAAAGTTGCAGGAGCAGATTAGATCCACCTGTGAGCTCTTCTAACTAGCCCATAAACCTGTGTTCTGAGTGGGGTCAGGGCAAGCCTTCTGCATCATTGGAGCAAGTCCACTGGTGATGTCCAGGCTCCATTGGACAGAGTTGAAGACGATTCACTCGGAAAAATCCCTCACATTAGTGCCATTACCCAGACAATGGTTCTTGCTAATAAGTGATGAGCTACAAGATGGGGGGCAGAGCTTTCTGTGGGGAAGTGCACAATATTACATTCTATCAAATTAATTTTTCCAACCAAAAGAAGTGGAAGAGGGAGAGAAGGCCCAAGGATGCAGACGTAGGGAGAGAGTCTGCCTCTGAAGAATAGCACAGGCATCTGGGCTTTTTTGTTTTTATTTTTAATAGGTCCATTTTAAATTCATTTTGGTACTAATACGCTAAGGGGACGTAAAGACACGAGAAGCTTACTTACTTGGTTTAGCCCATGTCACATGGATGGCCGTATGGTTAAGAACAGTTGCAGTGAGATTGGCTCCCCTCTCTGGAAGACCAGCTAATGTTGTCACGGTAGCTCCTTGGCTCGGTGTGAAACCCACGCTGTTGTGTACAAAGACTTGATACTCATACGTCGTAAACCTTTAAAAAAAAAAAAGTCATTATCAATTTCTCTTTTACAGAAGACAAAACACATGCATGTCTTTTTCCTCAAAAAATACAGGATTTCTTTGTTACATCCCTTCGAAATGCACAATGTTCTGTTGCCCCCTACAAAACAGAGTTATCTTCTTTTTCTTCCCTCTGCAAAAACATCTTTTTATGTTTGTAACTCTGGCACCTTAACCAAAGTGTCAGGGAAAATATTTGATTAGGAATGCTAAAGCAAATACCCACTATTTAAAACAAACGTGGTTTATCGTTTTCTCTTATTGTTTTTGGAAGTGGTAAGGATTACAGCTCAATTCAAGATGTAATTACAAATCTGGCACCCTGCCAGCATTCTATCTGAATTTGATCCAGACAGTTTTATGCTCTTCTTTTGGGAAACTCATCCATTTTCGAATATCAGAATCTCTCATCACCATTTTCTCCCTACACCTATCCTTCCTTCCCATAATGTCATTGGAAGGCAGATAAATTAAATCGTAACTGTGACCAAAGGGTACAACATTGTCCTGCCGAGAGTTGTGCTGCGGTGAGCTGTATTTTGCCATCATGTGAACATACTGACTTGAGTCAAGACAGTGGAAACTGAATATTGCTTTGCAGGAGGAGAAAACTGGACATGGCGATGCGATATGATGAAAACTTTCCAAGCCATATGTTAAAGCACCCATAGAGTAAAGCCATCAATTTTTTTTTTTTCAATCCTTTTTGGCTCTTTCAGGTAGAAGACTATCATGCTTTCTTCATTTGGTTCAAAACTGCCCAGATAGAAAAATGCTATTCATAGACACAGTCAGGCTTTGCCTGGACAATTGCGTAGGCCATGAAACTTGCTGAAATATGTTGCACAACACATAACTATCCCTGGGGACCTCCAGTACTCAGGGCAAATGCTGGCCTCAGCTCATCATCACCTTATTTGGGTTTACTACATCATCCAAGATACCTTGCATCCAATGCGAGGCCCATGGAACATGTCTCGAGAAGTCACAACTCATCAGGCACAAAAGGAGGCTATTGCAGGATTGTGCAAAATAATTGTCAGGATTCTCACAGCATTTTGCTACCACCTACTTAGAAGTCTGCTTCTACTGCTTGTTGAAGTCATCTTGTTTCTCACTCATGGTCCAAAGGTATTTTTGCAGAGCTCTGTCTCAGCCACATGTAAGGCATTGCTCTGTTGTAGTGATAGGTAAGGACTTAGTGATTTCTTGGAAGCTATTTTCCCTATTTCCCCCAAATAAGTACTAGCATCAGATTTTCTACATTTGTTTGCTTTATTCTTTCTTTTTGTGCTTTCTTTTCTTTCTTTCTTTTTTTTTTCTGCTTTGTATGCTGTGAAGGTTTGACTAGCGTCCCCCAACCCCCAAATATGTTTAAGTCTCAACCCCTAGAACCTGTGAACGTGAGCTTATTTGGAAATAAAGTTTTTGCAGATACAATCAAGTTGAGCTTCAGGAAAGTCCTGAGTCCAATGGACTGATGTCTTTATAAAAACAAACAGAGGAAAATTTTGATACAGAGACAGACACAACACAGGGAGAAAATGGCCATGTGAAGTCAGGCAGAAATGGAAGTTATGCCATCACAAGGCAAGAAATAACTGGGACCACGAGAAGTTGCAACAGACAATTTTTCTCCAGAGACTGAAGGGAGCGTGACCCTGACAACACCTTTATTTTGGACTTTCAGCTTCCAGAAGCGTGAGAGAATAAATTTCTATTGTTTTATGTCACCCCATTTGTTTCTGGCAGCCCAAGGAAACTACTACA
Organism: Canis lupus familiaris; assembly: GCF_011100685.1. Classification (NCBI taxonomy): domain Eukaryota; kingdom Metazoa; phylum Chordata; class Mammalia; order Carnivora; family Canidae; genus Canis; species Canis lupus. Next base: position 11,970,974 of record NC_049259.1, read on the forward strand.
GATGCTTTCCAGCAAGTGCCAAATAGTCACAAGACCAAGATAACTGAAAGATAATGGACACATTTCAAGATTCAGTTGTTATTACTCAAGTGAATTAGAAAGGTTCCGTTTAGATGTTGAAGTTTTTATGACCCAAGAATCTGTTTATTTACAGAGTAGCAAATTTATGTTCGTAAACATATATACATAGGACTATACGTGTCACTTTATATCTTGCCACCTCATGTCAAAAAAAGAACGTATGTATTAGTGCGCTTATGGTGGGTTTTTACGTCCATTTGAAGTATGCTGTTTTAGATGGACTGCGGTGTTGATTATTGACATGAAATGTAACATTGCATGTAGTTAATAATAAAAGGATGCTTTTAAGAGAAAAACGCTAGATTGATTGACATCATATACTCATGCAAAACTTATGTATATCAAACCAATTTCTTTAAATTCTTTTTTTTTTTTTTTCAATTTCTTTAAATTCTAATTGTGTTCCCTAGGGATGTCTTGAAAAAATGTACCATTTCAAACTCTGTAGAAAACAGCTTTCGAAAAAAGAGAAAAAAAAAAAGAAAACAGCTTTCGAAATCTGCAAAGTGAAAGCGCACTGATATAGAGTCTATTCTTTTTATTTTTTTTCTAGAGTCTATTCTGTAGCTAGTAAAACCAAATGTTGGAGGTCAATTTAGGAAGACAGGGTTATTACAGTAGTTACTCTCTAAATTACTAACTTGCTTGAGACCATCCTCAAGCCCCTCCCTCCACCAACACACAGGATTGGAAAACTTAGTTTTGTTACAGAAATGACTATGATATTTTTCCTTGCAAAAGATAAATTATATTAAAAACTTCTTTATGAAAATATACACATTTCAAGATTCAGTTGTTACTTACTCAAGTGAATTAGAGAGAAAAGTTCCATTTAGATTTGAAGTTTTTATGACCCAAGAATCTGTTTATTTTCAGAGTAGCAAATTTCATAAATGAATGAAGGGATATTTCATAGTTACTAAAGCATTCAGTCTCCTAACTTTCAGTTCATATATGATTTGGCAAATTAGGGTCACGATAATCTACCTTTCCAATAGAGAAATAAGCCTTACTGAAACTTAGCAGGATGGTCTTTTAAAAAAAAAAAAAAAAAAAAAAAACGATTTTATTTATTTATTGAGACACAGAAAGAGGCAGAGACACAGGCAGAGGGAGAAACAGGCTCCATGCAGGGAACCCGATGTGGGACTCGATCCCAGGTCTTCAGGATCACACCCCGGGCTACAGGCGGCACTAAACTGCTGTGCCATCGGGGCTGCCCAGCAGGGTGGTTCTTTTACACATTATATGCTCTTTCATTCTACACCATTTCATTTATTCATTCATTTGTTCATTCAATTCTACATCATTTCATTTATTCATTCATTTGTTCATTCATTCAATGATATTTGTTGAACACTAACCGCACTCTAGATGCTAAACATAATGAATATGATATCTGTTCCACCGAAGTACATACATTTTTACAGAAAAACGTTTTTAAATGAGAACTCTTAAAATATGTGTTCATTTATTCCTTGTTCTCCCAAAATGCGTCAGAGAAACCATACAGTTTAACCTTATCCATTCAGGAAGTCTTCACAGAGCAGGTAACATTTGGGCTATGTATTGATGACAAGCAGCATTTTGTGCAATGAAGACATTTGTCTAGTGGGAAGCATGATTCCAGGGCAGAATGTGTGAAGGCTTGTATCTTGAAAGGGTCTGATGTGTTTTTGTAACCAGTTAAATTCTTCAGTGCAGCCACAGAATGCCTCGGGTTATTTTCATCAGAATTAAAAATGTGTCAACTTTATTGATGTCCTAACAGAATTCATGTGTCAATATTGTCACCAATATAAATCATGCTTCTGAAAATGCAGGCTATTCAGTTGCTTCTTTAACTCTTCTCCATATCTGCCACAGCCCAGTATATGCTTGAGTACAGCATCACACATGGGAGGATTTGAGGAACCTCTGATGGCAGGCATACTGTCCCTTACATCCCCACATCCTTTGCAGGGAATGAATACATAAGCAAACAAAAATGCAACTCTGCTTCTTTTTTTTTAAAGATTTTATTTATTTATTCATGAGAGACACAGAGGAGAGAGAAGAGAGACACAGGCAGAGGGAGAAGCAGGCTCCATGCAGGGAGTCCGACGTGGGACTCGATCCCCGTACTCCAGGATCACGCCTTGGGCCGAAGGAAGGTGCCAAACCATTGAGCCACCCAGGGATCCTGCAACACTGCTTCTACTGTTTAAATCTGCAGTTGCTTAAATATTTCATTGATGGTCTCTGTCTTTTCTTTATACCACCTATTTATTATCTATAAATATGCTACTGAAGATTTTTTTTCTTTTGATACTGAAGAGTAATACTGGTCACCCTTGAAAGTTTTCACAACCTGGTACTTTCTAGATTCTGAGGGCAAGTTGCTGCTGTCGTATTACTGTGGCCATCTATACTTATGCTACCAGGATGCCACAGCTAAAGTAGTTTTGTTGTAATTTCTTTGTTCTACTATATCATCACATTAGAAATAAATGCAAAGAAACTAGGTGGGTTTTTTTGTTTGTTTGTTTTTGAATAAAACATTAGGGAAAAAGGGATCCCTGGGTAGCGCAGCGGTTTGGCGCCTGCCTTTGGCCCAGGGCGCGATCCTGGAGACCCGGGATCGAATCCCACGTCAGGCTCCCGGTGCATGGAGCCTGCTTCTCCCTCTGCCTGTGTCTCTGCCTCTCTCTCTCTCCCTCTGTGACTGTCATAAATAAATAAAAAAAAAATATTAAAAAAAAAAAAAAAAAAAACATTAGGGAAAAAAATCTCCTATGACAAAATGCATACTTCCACATTTGGAGGCTCATTTTTCATGAGGTGCGGTTTCATATGATGGCACTTGGAAAAGGATAGCTTGAGGTAAATTTAGAGCAATGAAAAAAATCTCAATGGAGAAACACACCATGAATCTCTAGTTTAAATGTGAAATAGACACATATTTGCTCATTTTGAAGAAGTACCTTCCCATGAGATGGCACACCAGTGTGCAGAGAAGTTGGCTTTCATTCTGAGATCCGACTTTATTCACATTTTGATACTATTGAAGAAAATAACAGGATTTACCTCACATTAGTGGTCATGGGAGAAAAGCCTCCCTTCTGCTCACCCTCTATATGTACAAAGTTAACTTCTTTACTTAATAGCTACAACTTAAATATATTTATCCTATTGGAACAGGTCTCATGGAACTGGCCTGGTCTTTCCATACTAGCAAAGCAGGACCTGTCATCTGTGTACATTTGATCTCATTACGAAGGAAGGGGATGAAAATTATATTCTTTTGAATATTATCACCCAGAACTTTTTGGGCTTGAAACAGTTCATTTTGGAAGGTTAAAAAAAAAACTAGAATCTATGCCAGTAAAATTTAAAATTAGATATTATGGTATATTTAGCCAAAGAATTTAATTTTAAAACACTATTCTTTGAAAATAAGATGAATATTTAATTCTGAATACTTTATTTATTTAAAAGATTGATCTACTTATTTTAGAAGAGGGGGAGGGACACAGGGAGAGTGAAAATCCTCCAGCAGAGTCCCTGCTGAGCATGACACCTGACATGGGACTCAATCCCAGGACCCTGAGATCATGACACAAGCAGAAATCAAGAATTGGATACTTAAAGGACTGTACCATCCAAGCATCCTGAATACTTTCATTTAAAGAAAAGACAGTTAAGGATCCTTGAGGAGTTACATGGAAGTCTCTTTCCAGACTGTCATTGCAAAGAAGTATATTTAGAAATTTACAAATAATAGGAACAGGAGTTAGAACATATCTCTCTTTATAAACTTAACTGCAGCTAAGTTACTATTATCTACAGGTCAATATTTTCCTTAAAATAGAAAAAAATGACCTATTATTTCTTGTAACTTGTTCTTCGTGCATCAAATCCAGACCAAACAGGAGAGCATGTCATCACTGTCATTCTTGGCAGTTTTATCTGATCACTCAGAAAACAAGGCACCGGAAATCATGAGGGTGGGCTGATGCTTACAAATGAGGAGGTCGCTGCCCCCCCATTAAACCTTGCCTGGCTCACCTCAGCATCAGATGATAACAGCATGTTCACCAGGTTTTCCAAGTGATGAAAATGTCAGGAAACCCAAAGTTATGGTTCCCCCAACAACCATAACTTGGCTATTTTGCACAGGATTATTACGGAAGAAAAGTTAGAAACTGACAAGTCGTATAAACCTACAGTTATGCTGAGTTCATGTCTACACAGAGTAAAAATTCAATAATGAGGCAACTTAGCTGTGTAACTCAGACAAATCCACCCCTTCCCTAAGATAATCATAAGAACAAAACTAATTTTGTTTGAACTAAATTATCTGGATAATTAGCTCAACAGTCTATTCTGTATACGGGAGATACAAAGGGAAAAACAACTACTAGAATGATTTGAATTTCAGAATATAATAACAATTTAGATTATTTTGGTGTGTTTTCTATATATCATAAACATATAGCTAACCAAAATAGATCACTTGACCAAGGAAATTGACTTTAATTTATATTTACACTTAAGATATATTCATAAAGGGATGCCCAGTGAATCTTAAGTTAATTTTACTTCTTATATCAAGAGAAGTGCCATTTTAAATGGGAGTCTGGGTGGCTCAGTCAGTTAAGCATCTGTCTTTGGCTCAGGTCATGATCTCGGGTCCTGGGATCGAGCCTTGCATCAGGCTCCCTGCTCAGTGGGGAGTCTGCTTCTCCCTCTCCCTCTCCCTCTATGCTCTCTAAATAAATAAAATCTTTAAAAACAACAACAACAAAAAATTCATTCTAGATGTTGCTATGGTGAAACCAGGTCAAGATGGGGAGAGACATTTCAGTGTTACATTTATTTATGTGTATGTAAGAAAGGAGGAAATAAGGAATGGTGGAGTCTGAGGAGAATAGGAACTTGCAGTTTCCTCTGAAAGTCATTAGAGAAATTAGAATTCAATTATTCCTCCCCACCCCCAAAAATAGCATCCAAATAAATAAGTCCACATGACAAAAGCCAAAGGGTAGGGTCATTAAGGGGCTGCAAGACAAGTGTGTAACCAAAGTGAGCCGAGAGCTGGGGTCCCCCCTCTGCAATCTGACTGCTAGCTTACCAGCAGGGGTGGGGAGCCCTGGCTGCTAGCAGTCAAGGTGGGTAAGGGCAGGACTTCTTAACAGAAAATCGGTCACACCACATAGTGCCCACCAGTGAACTAATTTCCAGTTTTCTCTCAGAGTTGAGAGAGAACCCTCTACGGGCTGAAGGGGCCTGTAGCCTTTTTATGGACTTACATACAAAGAGTAGAGGGCTAGAAAAAACATTGTTGTAATATGAAGACTCACACCATTTCTCTTTAATGTTAAAAAGAAATGCATCTTGTTTTTTACCACAAGCTGTTTACAAGGATCATAGCAGTTATTTGAATAAAAAAAAGTTTGTTTGTTTTTTTTTCTAGTCCTAGCAGGAAAAAAAAAATCTCTTGACATTTAGCATTATGAGGCTAGTCAAAATACCGCTCAGCACATTTTGTCAGATGTACACTTTCCTTCTAGAAGCAGCTGTCATCCATATGTTTATGTTACCTTACCTTTCAATTTGATATTGGGGGATTTAACTATATCTCCTCTTAAATCTTTGATTTGGACTTCTCATTAAAAATTCTTAGAGACATCACCAAAAATTCAATAATAAACGTTTGGCTTTGGCCCTAACTCTTTTACAAGTTTTCATTTCTTCTATAAAGAAATATTAACTTTCTGAGATTTATCCTCTTTTTCAGACAAACATCTCATGGCTAAACATCTGACTCGGTAATATTAAATAGTCAAGGTCTGTTTATTTGGGAAAATGGTATATATAAGGCGCTTAAAGTTCACAGATCATAGAGAGCTACTTTTCTATATAACTCCCCTAGACAGTGTTAGGAGGTGACTATGGAGTGAACCACGATAAAAGCATTTAGTATGGGTGTGCCTCGGTGGCTCAGTCAGTTAAGCACCTGCCTTCAGCTCAGGCCATGATCCCGGATCCTGAGATGGAGCTCCACCGTGGGCCCCCTGCTCAGTGGGGAGTCTGCTTCTCCCCCCATCTCTCTCTGCTCCTCCTCTCCTATCTCCCCTGTTTGTGCTCTCTCTCTCTCTCTCAATAAATAAATGAAATCTTAAAAAAAAAAAAAAAAGGAAAAAGCAAATACTATGCACATAGCAGTGGGTCTGATGTATTTTCCTCCACTAGACTGTAAGGTCTTTGAGAGCAAGGGTTACGCTGAATTCACTTTTGTATTTTATCCCAGTGCCTTTCGGCAGATTGTAAGCAAGAAGAAATTTCTGAATAAATGAATTTCTTCAACTGAAGTGATAATTATAGAATGGTGTTGGTTGAAGTAAAGAGTGAATTAAAAACAGTGGAGAATAGTCTAGTGACCATGATAATTTAGGTTGACTTACAGAAATGGCAACTTCTTGTGGTTCAGTCTATTTCTTCATCAGATTTGGATGCCTGCCCCCAGGAACCTTTACAATATCTATTAGGTCTTCCCGTCACAATCCTTTAAAGTGGATGAGGATATTCCTCAGTTTCATCCATTCCCCAAAGATAATAACACTACAATTAACATTTCTAAGGCACAGAGAAATGAAACAGCCCACCCTTTGATAAGTCAACATTTTCTTCCTTTTAACAATTATTGGAGTGCCCACTATGTGCCAGGCAAGATGCTGGGGACTGAGGGTTCAGAAGTCATGAAGACCAAGCCCTGCCTCCTTGGTAGATCTGACGATACACTGGGGTGACCAGACAAGTCGCCAGGCCAATACATTACAGTGACACTAGTGATAGGTGAGGATGCTGTAAGAATACACTGTAGGGGCAGCTGAGTCAGACCAGGAAGAGGGGGCAGGGAAGCCCACCAGGAAACTTCCAGGCCAAGTCTGTGATGGATGATCCAGCCAGACAAAGGGAGAGGGAAGCAATGAGGAGAAGCTGAGTGAGGAAGTGTTGCACACCACGGGCATGGAAGTGAGGTTAACAAGGCAGGGACAAGCCTTGGTGAGGAAGAGGTGGGAGGCAAGGCCAGAGATGTGAACAGCCTTCAGGGTAGAGCCAGTCAGTGGTGGGTCCAGGAAAATAATCAAGCTGCTAGAAATGCTGTTGAAAAACATGTCTGTGGGGATCCCTGGGTGGCTCAGTGGTTTTAGTGCTGCCTTCAGCCCAGGGCGTGATCCTGGAGACCCGGGATCGAGTCCCACTGCAGGCTCCCTGCATGGAGCCTGCTTCTCCCTCTGCCTGTGTCTCTGCCTCTCTCTCTCCCCGCCCCCCCCCCCCCGTGTCTCTCATGAATAAATAAATAAAGTCTTAAAAAAAGAAAAAGAAAAAGAAAAACATTACTTGAAAAAAAGCATTCATAAAATAATATTTGTGGGTTTGTTGTGCATTTTTTTTGTTTTGTTTTTTGTTTCTTTTGCAATTAGATTGCAGTGCTTGGGCTCATCAAGGCTGAGAAATCATTTAACCTCATCCAATCTCTTCATTTTATAGCCAGCAAAAGTGAAGCCTGGAGAATTTAGGTCCCAAACATGCTTCTCCAGTGCAGCATGAAACCCACACAGGTCCGCGGAGCCTCCCACGCAGGGCTCTGGGCTGATATTGCCCCTTGACCTCTTTCCTGGTTTCTTGGAGCCCTAGTTTGAATTCTTTCAAGTCCCGGGGGTGCTAACTAAATCATTTTTCTAGACTGAATCAATGACTTATAACAATGATGCTCCAGAAGTAAGAAGTATCCTGCTAAGTGTCCAGTCATTCCCCACCCCACCCCCTCTTTGTAGGTGTTCAGTTTTTCCAAATTCCTCTGTTAAGTGTTCACGTCTTGCTAGAGCTGTGACAAAGGCAATAGGTTAAGGCTCACACATGTACAAGTTTGACTTCAAAAGGCTTATTTTAAGCATACAGTGAAGATGGCAAACATGAAACATGCTGACTGTTGCAGTTCGATGATTAATGCCACAGATAATCACCGAACATGTTTTATTGCACAACTGATAACACGCACACACAATGAAGACATGAAGATACTTTGAACTATTCAACGTGCCCAAGACTAAATGCCAGCATTTGTTTTTATAGTTTTTGTAATCTCACCTGCTAAGACCCTTATCTTCATAAAACCACTGAGTTCCTGAATAAATATTGTGCCACAGATTTAAATCTTCTGGGGGATTTGATGCAAGTGGTTGCTGGATTTTACGTCTCAGAAGCTCATATCTAAAGCAAAAGACAAGCAGAAACATCGGGATTATCTCAACTAATGTTATTACCAAAATTCAGTTTGTTTCATGGTGTGAGTGTCTGGTGTGTGCACCTAAATGTAAAGAAAGCATCTTAATTTACAATCGGGAAGGTTTTTTTTTTTTTTTTTTTCCCCCAGATAATCATGGTCTTCCACTGCAAGTTTCAGATATTCAATTATTTTAAAACAACCAGCTACCTTCACATTTTACTATTATCAGTAAGAATGATAACATTTTAGATTTCTTCTATTTCAGATTTGCCAAAACTTTATCGCCAGTTTCACACAAAGTGGAAATACAAAATGCTTATAAAGTTAATGATTTCCTAAGACGTCAACCCATCGATGCTTTATAAATAATGATAATATTATCAACCTGCTACTCCTGGCTAGGTGTCAAGGTGAGGTTGTTAAAAAGCTATTTCAGAATCACACACGTTTCTTTCATCTTATCTGTGTCCCTGACCACATTCTTTACAAGTTTCCAGATAATAATACCCTGCCAGAGAATTATTGCGTTAGCTTTAGAATTTTGAGGCATTTCTGTGTAAGTATATCATTTAGAACATGCATCAAGTTTGCCTAACATGCAGTAAAAATATATTCTGAAAATCAAGAGACGGATTATATCAAGAATTGTTAGAGAACAGTGATTGTTGTTTCAAGGGGTTTTAGGGCTTCACAACATTATATTTCTATCTTGATGGACTTTTATGGCTCCATATAAGTCAAGATACACAATATGAAATTGTATTCAAGTTATGAGTGGAGGATATCCAATTAGGAACTAGTTTTACATTCACACATGAGTAAAAACCTCCTTCCTTCCCTCCTTCCTTCCTTCCCTCCTTCTTTCCCTCTTTCTTTCTTCCTTCCTTCCTTCCCTCCTTCCCTTCTTTCCTTCCTTCCTTCCTTCCTTCCTTCCTTCCTTCCTTCCTTCCTTCCTTCCTTCCTTCCTTCCTTCCTTCCTTCTTCCTTCCTTCCTTCCTTCCTTCCTTCCTTCCTTCCTTCCTTCCTTCCTTCCTTCCTTCCTTTCCTTCTTTCCTTCCATCCTTCCTTCCTCTTTCTCGGATATAAGGCAATAGCAGAATCTAAAAGCACAGTCACTTTCTTACCTCAAATCGGGTCCATTTGGTCTGGATGGTGGCTGCCACGAAATCCCAACATATGATTCACTTAGAGGAATCACCAACAACGGGTTAATGCCCTGAGGTAGGGTGGGGTGGGTGGTGACCTGGGTAGGTAAGCTCTCTGTGCATCCTCCTAGGTACCCGTTACCTCCTGAGCAAGCCACAATGGTGACAGAGTAATTAGTGAAAGGAATCAGATGAGTAATTACTCGACTTAACCCTGAGGAAGTAACCTCGGTTATGGTGATGTGAGGATCCGGCATGCGGATCTCATAGCTAAGCATGTCCCCATTCTGGATGAGGGGGGGTTTCCAAGTGACCTGAAATAAAAGACAAATTTAGAATCAGTGTGACAACACAGGAACAGAGCAAGTCAAGTTCACAAGACCTAGAATTTTCCCAGGCCTTGTTTTCACTTAAGACGCTTTCTAAATGCCTCCTTTCGACTTAGCCTTTTGCACTAGACAGTAATGAAGGGTTTGGGATCAATTAGCAGTACACCAGGAACTAAATGAAATGCCGTTTCCTGGGTTTGGCTTTTCGTCCTGATACTTTCTAGGACTGTCAGACTAATACACACCTTGGTGCTTCATCTCCACTGTGGATGTTCTAAAGGACACAGAGCACACACATGGAGGAAATTCACACATCCGCAGGCTTCAATGGGCCAGTGGCAGGATTTGACAGTTTTCTTGTTTATAACTCAATTAAATGAAACATCAGAACTCCCTGTTTTGCATTGTATGTACTCTAAATATGTCACTATGCTTTTTTTTTTTTTTTTTTTTTTGGATGGTGAGGGTGGGGGATCATTCTTTGCATTTTCTGAGGATGCACAATTGAATTCCTGAATCTCACATGTGCATACTGTAGAAAGTAAAGCAATAGCAACCTATACTCTCTGAGATAAGAGATATGCCCTTAAAAAGGCAAGCAAAGGATGATCCTATTTAACTAACACATGGACCTGAGCACCAGAAAAAAAGAAACGTTTGTAATGGAATACTACAATTTTCATATTCCTTTTTTTTTTTTTTTGGCTAAATTTTCTAAGACCGTACTGGTAACACACTCATGCTTTGGAGGTAAAAGAACCCTAGAAAAATGTACATGAGCCATTGAAAAAAAATCACTTTTTACATACTATTCTGGTTCCTCTCTTATCATTGTCTTGCAATGTTCCTTACATTTTAGGGTATATATTTCATCTCCTAAATAAACTGTAAGCTTCTTGATGGCAGGGCCTAAATTGTATAGCCATTTAATGCCATGAACACAGAGATGGAGTTCAGTAAGTAACTGTAGTCGCAGCTGATTAAATTCCTTTTCTTCTTTAACATACACTTATTATGAAAAGGTTAATGTATGTTGATATCCACATTTGCAACTCTATACAAAATCAAAGAAAAAAGTAACAGAAAAATTAGAATACAGCAGGAGTAACCAACATTGTCTTCTTTTTTTTTTTTTTTTTTTTTTTTAGATTTTATTTATTCATGAGAGAGGCAGAGACATAGGCAGAGGGAGAAGCAGACTCCCTGTGGGGAGCCTGATATAGGCCTCGATCCCAGGACCCTGGGATCATGACCTGAGCCAAAGGCAGATGCTCAACTACTGAGCCACCCAGGCATCCCAGCATTTTCTATCTTAAATCAAAGAGAAAATAATTTCCTCCAGAAGGAATATCACTGGAGATTTTCAGAGAGCGTTCTTACTAATAAATGGTAACAAAATGGACTCCCACCACATGCCAGTTGTCTTGTTGCTTGATAACTGCTGCCCTAATTTATAATTAACAATGGCCCAATATACTATTCAGAATTTACTACATGGCTTGAAATAATTAATTTAAAAAACTTCTTGGAGAGGTCCACACTGTGCTGGGGTGAAAAGAATTTTTAAATGTGTTCCTTATGAGCACAGTGGATCTGTCTGGATGGAAAGAAAATCAAAGAAACCTAAAGAGCAAAGGTTGTAGAACAGACACCAGATTCTATTTGTTTTGGAGGTGCAATGCTCTGTGGACTAAAAAAAAATGAGTCAAGGTCAAACTCAGGGGGCTTCCTGATACTTGTCACCTAAATGAAAAATGGAAGGGTTATGACAGCTAAATTCAACCCGACTGATATGTGGATACCACTTCTTTGCCTCTCAAGTCAGAACATTCTGAGTTCAGGTTGAGATTTGGCAGCACTTGAAAGAATTAAAACTTAGGAGACAATCTGTTTAGTTGAGCTACTAGTAAATTGATTTGGAAGTTGGTATTGAGGCTGAGAAAAAGTATTCATAACATAAAACTTGAGGGGCACCTGGGTGGCTCAGTTGAGCCTTCAGCTCAGGTCATGATCCCTGGGTCCTGGGATCAAGCCCCGTGTGGGGCTCTCTGCTCACAGGGGAGCCTGCTTTTCCCTCACTCTCTGCCCTTCTCCCGACTCATGCTTGCTCCCTTTCTGTCTCTCTCTCTCAAATTTTTAAGATTTTATGTATTTATTTTTAAGGTTTTATTTATTTATTCATGAGAGACAGAGAGAGAGAGATGCAGAGACATAGGCAAAGGGAGAAGTAGGCTCCCCGCAGGGAGCTCCATGAAGGACTCGATCCCAGGACCCTGGGATCATGACCTGAGCCAAAGGCAGATGCTCCACCACCAAGCCAACCAGATGTCCCAATAAAATCTTTAAAAAAAAAATGATAAAACTTGAATAAGATATCCAGAAGAGATTAAGAGATTTGGTATAATGATACTAGAGATAGTCATTTCCCCATCTGTGGGGAAAAAAAAAATCCCAATTTTCTTTATCTTAAATGTTTACATCAACAAATTAGCTATTTTTCTCATTTAAAAAGTTAGAATTTGGGCAGCCCGGGTGGCTCAACGGTTTAGCGCCGCCTTCAGTCCTGGGGGTGATCCTGGAGACCCTGGATCGAGTCCTGCATCAGGCTCCCTTCATGGAACCTACTTCTCCCTCTGCCTGTGTCTCTGCCTCTCTCTCTCTGTGTGTGTCTTTATGAATAAATAAAATCTTAAAAAAATAAAAAGTTAGAATTAGAAAAAAATGTCTTTTTAACAGTATTGAGTTGGAAGACATGAATCTACTTCTACAGAAATTTTTAGAAGGATTTTTACGTAGAGAAGGCCATTGTCATTACAGTCAATAAGCTAACAGAAGTGGTATCTAATTTGATTACCTTCCTAAAAACATCCTAGAGCCATTTTTAATAATATGTGTCTAAGATTTTTTAGGAACCAGCTAGCTAAATATTGTATTCTATTCTTTCCTAGGCTTAAGACTATATTTACTATAGTGTGGCCAAAATGTACAAGATTAAAACTTTCAGTTTAACTTCCTATGGTTTTTTCATATATATACATGGTCCACAGGAAGGATGATGAAATATGGTTGCATCCCAGAGAACTCAGACCAGAGAGTCTGTTCCCAACCTGAATAAGGAAGAAACGTGTTCTCTAAAACAGCCATTTTACACTGAAGTCTTTTACATAGAATTATAGTTACTGGCTAGAAATAAAGTGCTTCTTTCACAGATGCCTTGCCTACCGTAATTAGTATTTTAGTTGAGGGATTCTTAATTGTTTAGATTTCCATTTTTCTTTTTTAGTTATTATTTTTTGGGAAAAAAAGAATGAGTGGGTAGCCAGTTAGGTGTAAGGCGACACTGACTTGAACCATCTCTTTCAGATCCCTGAAGACTGGCTTGCCTTAAAGAATCCAGGCACCTCCAAAGATCCCTAATTTAAGCAAAAATCTATGAATGCATGTCAGTTGATTGGCCTCAGGCCTGAAAAAATAGCACACATACACGTTGTAACTTTCTTCCAATTCCATCAAACTACATTTAAGGACTTTATGAATGAGTATTTATGAAGATGACAGAATGGGTTGAGAATGGGTGCAGAATCAATGTCCCTGATTGGTGATCCAAACTAGTCAACCGAAGCTGTGAGACTTTAAACAAAAATACTTAACACCTCTGAAGCTCAATTTCCTTTATGTCTTATGTGAAGAGACCATCCCTGCCTTCATGTCTACATGTGATCACAGAAGTCTAAGAGTGCTTAATCCATACAACATATAAATATACAAGGACCAACGGTGTGGAATACGTGACTCCATGCAGCAATTCCTCTTAACAACTGACTCCCTGGCAAAGTCTCTCATACAGAATAAGGTATACAATAAATATTTGTTGGAATAAAATTAAATCTTCTCTTTCAAATGTCATCCTTTACTTTTATAATTGTTAGCATTAGTTTTTCATTTCATATGTTATAGAATTACATCTTGAAATTAGAGAAAGAGCATATATATATGAAAAATATATATATTTCATTATATATGAAAAAATATATATATTTCATTAGTTAGAAGTTCAGTATGGCTTCACCTCTCTTTCCATCCCTTCACTGCCAGCTACCCTCTTAAAATGACTAAGTGATATCTTGGGATATATTCTCCTGTACTTTCTGGTATGCTCATATGAGCAAAGCAAATATACCCACACATATATAAGCTTTCTCTCTTTTATTTTTTTTTACCAAAAAAATGTCTATTCTACACCTATTAATCTACAACTTAATTTTTAGACTTAATAAATGACAGACTCTTTTTTTTTCTGTATAATATTCCTTTCATAATTGAAAAAAAAAAACAGTTTTTATCCTATTGGCATTTCTTTACTGCTAAAAACAATATTTGAAAATATATGCATACATATCATTGTATTTATTTTTTTATTGGATAGATTAGCAAGAATTGCTATGCCAGAAGGTCCATTATGTTTTATTTCAATGATTATTGAAGAATTACTTTTTAAAGGTTGAGGTAATTCCTTTTATCACAGACAATGAAAAAAAAAAAAGTATCCGTGATCTGGATCCTTACAAATTATTAAAATTACCACTCCTTTTAGTCTTTGCTTATTTATTACTTAGTTATTTCTCTAATTATTTCTTAATTATTTCTCTAACTAGTTTGTGTTCTCTTGGCTTTTTTGGTGAGGTACAAATACTTCCAAGTAATATTGAACCTTTGTACATTCTCCTCTTTAAATTGTCCATATTTTATACATTATTTTCTATCGAAATACCTTTGTATCTTAAATTATTAGAAGTTCTTTCTATATTATGGGGACATAACCTATTTTTCTATAATGTGTGTTACAGATTCATTTTCCCAATCTATCTCTTGGAGTTTAGCCTTTTATTTTTCTTTTTTTTGAGGGAGTCTTAGCCTGCAAGAAACAATCAAATTATTTTCTAGCTAAATATAACTATCTTTTTAAAAATTAATTTTAAAGATATTATTCATTTTTTTGAGAGAGAATTAGAGAAAGCACAAGCTGGAGGAAGGGGGAGAAGCAGACTCCCAGCTGAACAGGGAGCCCAGTGCAGGACTCCCTCCCAGGAACCAGGAGGATGACCTGCGCCCAAGCAGATGCTTAACTGAGTGAGCCACGCAAGGGCCCCTATCTCTCTTTTCTTTTAAGGCTTATGAGTTTCTGTGTTTGTTTTTTCTTTACAAAGAGCCCCTGTGTCTTTAAATTATATAAAATTCTTCTTTCTCTTAGTTATTTTTTAACATTAAAATTTTAGTTTATTGGAATTTAATTATGATATAAAATAGAAAGATTTTTTTTTTCTTACACAAGGACTCTGGCCAGTATCATTTTTCAAGCAAACCATTATTTCTCAGTGAAATAAAATACTGCTTCTACCATCAAAGAAATTTGTCTCCAGCATCACAGCTTAGTTGTTTTTATGTTTTATCTTCTATTAGTCCTGAATTGTACTCAAGACTTCCATGTAGCAATCTTATAAATCCTTATGTGCAATCATATAAATCTTTCGCTATTATAAAGTGAAAAGTGCTGAGTTAAAATTAATTGAGTTAAAATTGCTGCTTAATCACCAGCAATCTTAGAAATCAACTTTATCTTAATTTGAATTTATATTGAATTTTTGTGAGAAATGGCTGCTGAATCTTACAAGTCCTTTTTTTCCTGCATCTATGTATAAAAAAAGAATTATACGAGTTTTCTCCTTTGATCAGATGACTTAGGAAATATGTTGATAGATGTCCTGATGTTGAACCATCCTTATATTTTTGGAGTCAAACCAAATTTGTCCTGGCATGTCATTCTTTTAATATACTCCTTAATATTCAATTTGCTAATATTTTATTGAGAAGTTCTAGATCTATATTCATATATGAAATTAGTCTATAGTTTTACTGAACTATCTTTCTCAAGTTTTGGTAGAGCATTTTTACCAACTTTAGAAAATGGGATGAATTTTCTTAAGTGATTAGATACCAAACAAAACTGCATGGTTTTCACTTTTTCAGATAACCTCTTTGACATCATATATTATTTCTTTTCTTTATAATCAAATAATCAAAAACAATATTAAGAATGTAACTTTGGAGACGCCTGGGTGGCTCAGCAGTTGAGCATCTGCCTTTGGCTCAGGGTGTGGTCACAGGTCTGGGGATGGAGTCCTACATCAGGCTTCCTGCATGGAGCCTGCTTCTCCCTCTTCCTGTGTGTCTGCCTCTCTCTCTCTCTCTCTCTCTCTCTCTCTCTCTCTTCCCGTGTCTCTCATGAATAAATAAAATCTTAAGAAAAAGAATATAACTTTGATATACAGCTGTGCTCTCCAATTTTCCTTTCTTAAAGCTCAAATCTATGCCAAGTCATATCACCTTTTTACTTATTACCATATTACTTGGTTTTATATTAGACCTAAGTATATGGAGTTTCTCTTCCGTTCCTGGTTAGACCATGACTTCTTGCAGGCAGCATGGTACAGCAGTGAACAGAACATATGGCCCAATATAGCAAGAACTAGGGAGAAATACCAGTCCATTCCTGTTCTCCCTCATCCTATCAACCTATCAATCATCCTATCAATAAAAAGTATTGTTTATTCCTCTTAAGCTGATTTGTTTTTTTCTCCCAAGTCCTTGTCACTTCTGGGCATATTATATATTCATTCATGCCGTTCTGTCTAAAATGTAGGCCCCATAAAAGTAAAGATTCTGTTTCAGTCTCTGGTGTATCCTGAGTGATTAAAGAGGCACTCATGCAGGTGTGTTCCTACTCAATAAATGTTAGCAGAATTGGTTATTATTATTGTTGTTGCTGTTAATATTAATGACAATTCCCCTGATCCTAATACTCAGAAAGATTCTATGTGGTAAATGTTGAATCAATTTCTTAACCAATGCATTAATGACAATACTTCTGTTTTTTTTTCTCATTAAAATATTCTGTAGATGCAATTTTAACTTTTAAATCCTGTATTTGACAACTAGAAATCACTCTACTGCAGTCATCGGCCTTTGTGTATCAGATAAGCCATATCACTGGAAGATGTACTTTGGCAGTCATAAGATCTTTCTGAGCATAATATGAGCTGATAATACTGAAGCATGAATAGGTCATTTTAATATTTAAATACATATCAGCCTATGCTAGATTCGGTTGAGTATTCCTGAAGAGTCTCTCCATTGATAACTTTTGATTTTCTAGTAATAAATAAAATGAGAATTAATTAAAGGTACAATTAAAAAAAAAACTTTTGGGGATCCCTGGGTGGCGCAGCGGTTTGGCGCCTGCCTTTGGCCCAGGGCGTGATCCTGGAGACCCGGGATCGAATCCCACATCAGGCTCCCGGTGCATGGAGCCTGCTTCTCCCTCTGCCTGTGTCTCTGCCTCTCTCTCTCTCTCTCTCTCTCTCTCTGTGACTATCATAAATAAATTAAAAAAAAAAAACTTTTATTAATGTACAATGACCATACATTTCAGGTACCTTCTTAGAGATTTTAGATTCCTAACCTGGTTGATGACAGCCTGTGAGAGAGAGCTCCCTAGCCAAGCTAATCTAAACTCCACTCTAGCACGTTCACAAGCCATGAACATTGTTTCATCCCTGGATGAGGTTACAGAATCAAAAACAAAAATGAATAAAAGAAGGAAGAAGAAGAAAAAGAGAAAACCAGGCGGCTTGTTTTGGAGACCCTTTGATCATTATTTATATATGCCGAGTCAAGTAGAATTGTGCATGGAGACATTATTCTTCTGAAAAGATTTGTTCTTTTTTCAGATCTGACCAGTTATTAAATGTTTGTTATAAAGAATCCAGGAAAATGTCCATTACGTAGCTTTGCCTTTGAGAAGGGCCAGTACTTATGTCCCATCACATTGATTAGTATTGCTGCTGAAGTTTTGCAAGATTCCCTCAGGATTGAAATAAAAAGTTATTTCTGGAATGATTAATCACTCTAGGTTTGTTTGGGATTTTACTTGCTTTGGTTTGGTTTTTCTTTTGAATGAAGAGCAATTCCTAAGATTGCTCAATTGGTATAATAAGCATTGTATATCATGTACTTCAAATTAATTTCTTTTTACTGCGTAATTCTGTTGGAATTCTATACAGTTTTGATATTTCTATCAAAAAGGTGTGTTGCTTTGACCAGTCTCTTATTAAAACTAAAAAAGGCTTTTAAAAATAGCTTTTAGTTTGTAGGTCAAATTAAATTTCTCCAACAATTTACACTATTTAGCAACACCTAGTGTTTGCTTTTGTGGAGGAGAGAGAACACACACCATAGATCCAAGTAATAATTTCAACAGATGAACTTTGCTGTTATGCAAATATCCTTTGTTTTGTGCTCTGGTGAGCAAGCTACTGTACCAATGCTTTTGGCAGTAGTACAAGACTGAATCCATGGAAGCATGTGTGTATTTACACAAAAGAGGCTTCTAAGCTACAAAACT